>NC_051862.1:162420867-162523367 GCF_015732765.1 Culex quinquefasciatus
CCCAGAAAACCGTTCCCCAGAAAACCATTCCCCAGAATGTACCATTTCCCAGAAAACCATTCCACAGAAAAGTTTCTGTCTCGAAAAATCAAAGTAGTTTCAAATACTAGTTTGTTTGAAATTTCTTAGAAAATATAAAAATTGGACAAGGTTATTTTATCCATGCCAAGAAATTTTTCTTTTTTTGACAACAATTCTTGAGAAAATAACAGAAAATGTTAATTCGGCTTATGACTCGTTCTATTATTCTAAGAAATTTTCCCTTCTTTTTCAGTCATGTTAAATTTGTTATACAAATGCCGAATAAATTGCTGTTTCTTTTTTTTCTTGTTTTCCGTGAATGCTATTTTTATTTTGCAAAGAAGCAAAATGTTTGTTAAAATTAAAATATGATTATGGTTGTCATTGGTTTAATTCCATTTGACATTTGACATATATTTGACATATAACTGATTAATTTTTCCTTCTTTTAAGGTCTCCTGACACAAGTTGAATTTCACCTTCTTTAAAGAAGGGAAAACTGTCTTGACTTGTGATATCTGCTAACAGAAGTTGAATTTTCGCTTTAAAGTTTTTTTTTTCTTGTATTCTTTCTTGTTTCCATAAGGAAAAACTCTCTTGTCTAGTGATAACAAATTTAAAAAGTTGTGTAAGTGGTCAAGTATTTTTCCCTTACTTAAAAAAGGGAAAATTAAACCCGTGTCGCAGTTATAATAACAAGGCTATAAATTTTTCCCTTCCTTACAGAAGGGAAAACTCTCCTCCACCCTTTTAAAGGTAAAATTCAACTTGTATCAGTCAGTTAAGCTTTCCTTTCTTTAAAGAAGGGAAAACTTTCTAGCCTTGTAATAACTGCTGACACAAGTTAACGTGGTGATTATTGCACTCGAGCGTAATATTTCAATTTTTATTGCTCGCATCACGATCGAGATTTTTCCATCTAAATATTACGATCATAATTTGATAATGGTAAGTCAAAAAAACCAAAGCTTCAAAAATGTCATACATTAAAAACATTTTCAAAATTCTCAAAAAAATCAAAAAGTTTGAAATTCAAAAATCAAAATTAAAGAGAAAAGAAATTTTAAAATTTAAAAAAATCAAAGATTATGAGAAAGTTTTTTGAAAATTTGAAATTATAGAAATTTTGAATTTATTTAGAATTTTTAAAATTTTTTGAATCTTTAAAAATTTTGAAAATTTTGGAAATTTTGGAAATTTTGGAAATTTTGGAAATTTTGGAAATTTTGGAAATTTTGGAAATTTTGAAAATTTTGAAAATTTTGGAAATTTTGGAAATTTTGGAAATTTTGGAAATTTTGGAAATTTTGGAAATTTTGGAAATTTTGGAAATTTTGGAAATTTTGGAAATTTTGGAAATTTTGGAAATTTTGAAATTTTGGAATTTGGAAATTTTGGAAATTTTGAAATTTTGAAATTTTGGAAATTTTGAAATTTTGGAAATTTTGAAATTTTGGAAATTTTGGAAATTTGGAAATTTTGGAAATTTTGGAATTTTGAAATTTTGGAAATTTTGGAAATTTTGGAATTTTGAAAATTTTGGAATTTTGAAATTTTGGAAATTTTGGAAATTTTGAAATTTTGAAATTTTGAAATTTTGAAATTTTGAAAATTTTGAATTTTGGAAATTTTGGAAATTTTGAAATTTTGGAAATTTTGAAATTTTGGAAATTTTGGAAATTTTGAAATTTTGGAAATTTTGGAAATTTTGGAAATTTTGAAATTTTGGAAATTTTGGAATTTTGGAAATTTTGGAATTTTGGAATTTTGGAAATTTTGAAATTTTGAAATTTTGAAATTTTGGAAATTTTGGAAATTTTGGAAATTTTGGAAATTTTGGAATTTTGGAAATTTTGAAATTTTGGAAATTTTGAATTTTGGAAATTTTGGAAATTTTGGAATTTTGGAATTTTGAAATTTTGGAAATTTTGGAAATTTTGGAATTTTGGAAATTTTGAAATTTTGAATTTGGAATTTTGGAAATTTGGAATTTTGGAAATTTTGGAAATTTTGGAAATTTTGGAATTTTGGAAATTTTGAAATTTTGGAAATTTTGGAAATTTTGGAAATTTTGAAATTTTGAAAATTTTGAAAATTTTGAAATTTTGGAAATTTTGGAAATTTTGAAATTTTGAAATTTTGGAAATTTTGGAAATTTTGAAATTTTGGAAATTTGGAAATTTTGGAAATTTTGGAAATTTTGGAATTTTGGAAATTTTGGAAATTTTGAATTTTGGAATTTTGAAATTTTGGAAATTGAAATTTTGAAATTTTGAAATTTTGGAATTTTGAAATTTTGGAAATTTGAAATTTTGAAATTTTGAAATTTTGGAATTTTGGAAATTTTGGAAATTTTGGAAATTTTGAAAATTTTGGAAATTTTGGAAATTTTGGAAATTTTGAAATTTTGGAAATTTTGGAAATTTTGGAATTTTGGAATTTTGGAATTTGAAATTTTGGAAATTTTGGAAATTTTGAAATTTTGGAAATTTTGGAAATTTTGGAAATTTTGAAAATTTTGAAATTTTGGAAATTTTGGAAATTTTGGAATTTTGGAAATTTTGGAAATTTTGGAAATTTTGGAAATTTTGGAAATTTTGGAAATTTGGAAATTTTGGAAATTTTGGAAATTTGGAAATTTTGGAAATTTTGGAATTTTGAAATTTTGGAATTTTGAAATTTTGAAAATTTGAAAATTTTGGAAATTTTGGAAATTTGGAAATTTTGAAATTTTGGAAATTTTGAAATTTGAAATTTTGGAAATTTTGGAAATTTTGGAAATTTTGGAAATTTTGGAAATTTTGGAAATTTTGGAAATTTTGGAAATTTTGGAAATTTTGGAAATTTTGGAAATTTTGGAAATTTTGGAAATTTTGGAAATTTTGGAAATTTTGAAAATTTTGGAAATTTTGGAAATTTTGGAAATTTTGGAAATTTTGGAAATAATTATAATCACCACGATAAATATTTCTGGGGAACGGTACATTCTGGGGAATGGTTTTCTGGGGAACGGTTCATTCTGGGGAATTGATTTCTGGGGAATGGTATTCGGGGGAATGGTTTTCTGGGGAACGTGACACAATCGGCAGAAAGATCTTCCCACGACTATTTTTCTTGATTTATCCCAGCTTAATCCCATGAGTACAACTTTTTTATGTGAACAAACAAGCCCCACATCCTTCGATGAAGTCAACAACACCACAATCCCAACAAATCCAAGCGAAAATCTCTTGAAGAAGCGATTAAAAGGCATCCCCCCGGGGGGAGACAATTGACCTTAATCCAATGGCCACCACCTTAACAAAGTCCTGGAACGGACATCCCCCGGAGGAGATGATCCACACAGCAGACAAACATCGTTTTAATGATGTCGTAAAGGAGGCAAGCCATGTCCGAAGGAAAACATTTCTGATCTCTAGTCTGGTGCTCTTTTCCCTGTTGCCAGAAGAAACGACCCAAAGGTCTTCAATTTGTGTTTGTGCAACAACGTTCTATTGAATGGGAGGACAATAACACCCTCTGACAAATATTCTTAAACGAAGGCAAATAGTGTTGATTGTGGGTAGAACTCATAGAAATTTGTGGTTTAAAGATTTAACGACCCTTGGGGATAATAGACGAAGGTTATCATCCTCAAATTGAAATGGGCAAATTTGCGGGAAATTTGTTGTTAAAAGTCATTGCGAAGTTCTGGATGGACAGATTTCAAAATATTCTTTTACACTATTTATTTTAATGTCAAAACAGCAACTCTACACGCTCAAAGATGCCACTCTACACCATTACCCACCATTACCTAAACAGCAAACTGCATCTTTCCTAAAAGTCTTTCATCTCATTCACGCCGTCTTCACCTTTTCCGGAAGGGGGCTAATCCTAATGTGTTTTGCAACATCCCCCCCGACCCACCAACCCAGCAGCAAACATTCCACCATGAAGCACTCTTTCTATTTGGCCAAGCGGTCGTGACGGAAGACAGTTGTTCTCACTGCTGAGCTCCTCCCAGCAGCACACTTTCAAGGAGTTTGTATGTTTGGAGTAAGAGGTTCCACATCAACCCCTCCTCGGGTTGGCTTTGCACTCTTGTACAATGTGGCAGCCATGAGAGAAAAAAAATGTGCTCGAATGGAAAGAAAAACATTCAACACACAACACGTCGTGCAGGGTTCTGGGACTGCAGACTTTTAAGTACATAAAATGTCATAATATATTTGCACTTTCGGGCTAGGATTTGTTTTGCGTGGTTTGTTGTACGAGAAAGGCACCTCTGGTCGTGTCTTCATTTTTGATGTAATCTTTCTCGCTGAACTATGAAAATGAGATTCACAGAGATCGTTCTTCATAGAGATTCATTTTTTTTTTCAATAAGATTTGGTAAATTAAAAAATATCAATTACACTCTTCTTTACAGATCCCCAAAATTCGATTTCAAATCTGAAATATTCAATAAAAACTAAGTGCATTTTTTCACTCTCCATACAGAAGAAGTTTCAATGTCGTCGTGCTATCTTGACACAACCTGAAAATTGATGTAAATGCGACAATTGGCCAAAGGGATTTCAGGTCAGAACGTGTTTGACGCACGTACAAGCCCGACTACTGTAAACATTTTTTTATTTTAAGTCGGGACTCCGGCAACCAAATTCAACCAAACTTCAGGACAATGCACAGAATGGTTAACCAAACAAAACATGTTTATCATTGTTTACATTGCGTGCTTTAATTTTTGTATACAGTCATGCCCCGGTTTTGCACGCCTCTGTTTGGCACTGCCCCGGTTTTGATTCGTACAGCTGATTCGGTGCATAACTGAAGAACAGAGCTGAAGAGATTTTGGCTATATGGGAGACATTGGCTATAATCCAGTGAACAATCATCAAAACTTCAAAAAAAAAATCGTGTTTTGGAATCGGGATGATGCCAGCTATCCATTGTAGTTATAATTACATAAAAAAAAATTCACAAAATTCGTATTTTTCCAGTATTTTGGAAATGCAATGTTTCTCAAAAAATACTTAACATTATTGTTTTTGCAATCTGGGTATCAAATAGTCGGGATTTTTTCATACATTTCGAAACAAACTTCTTTTTTTTTAGACACTCAAAAAAATACTCAAAATTTTCATAAAACTACGCATTTTCGAAAAACTACTCAAAATATTATTTTTTTGCAATATTTGCAATCAAAATTTTGCATACATTTCGAAAGTTACAACATTTTTTTTAAATACTCAAATTTTTCACGAAACTACGTATTTTCGAAAAAAAAATACGCAAAAATCATGTTTTTACAATGTGGGTATCCAAAAAAAATCAAACCATCCACATTAACGACCCCCGGGTCTTTTGTGGTCTCTATTGCAAGTTTCTGCTCGAACCTAGGAGTCCGAAGGCTTGAACGAGGAGAGCACCCAAACCTCTTTTACTCCAAGGAACCTTCCACCCCAGTGTTTGAACTGACGACCTTTGGATTGTGAGTCCAACCACCGCCAGCGATTCCACCGGAGTAGGCTTGGTTTGGTGTGTTATTTGTACTTATGGCATGGAGACGACTCCTACACCTGGAATGACTTAACGGCCTAACAACCAAGGCCGGGACCGACATTTTACTTCCTCATCCGATGGAAGGTTGCAGCAGATGATCGGAATTTTTCATGCATTTCGAAAATATCAAAACAAATTTTTGAAAATACTAAAAAAAATCATAAAACTACGTATTTTCGAAAAAAAATTTCTCAAAATTTGTGTGATCAGGATGTTTCACACATTCCAAAATTATTAAATTAAATTATCGAAAACACAAAAAAATCGTAAAAATAGGTATTATTGGACAAAAAATTTCTAAATTCCAGTTTTTTTTTTTAATATTGGTGTAATTTGATCGAGGTTGTTTCGTATACAGTAGTTGTTCGGTAACTGGGCTGCTTTTAACTGGGCGCTCGATAACTGGGCCGTAGCCCAGTGAAAAAGCAGACAAACGTCAAAAAATCTAAACAAAACGAAAAGATCAAGGGGTTAATGGATGCAAAAATCTATTAAAGAAATAAAAAAAAAACTTTTTTAAATTTTTTATGTAACTTCAAGTCACAATTAAAGAAATATGAAAAGTAAGCGTTGCATATAAATTTGATTAACTTTTATTGTTATATTTCATCATGAAAATATTATGCATTGGTGGTCCCCTCGTTATTTTTTGTTCAGCCCCGTTAGCCAGCAGCATTTGGTGACTGGGCTACGTTCTCAGCCCATTTACCGAACAAGTACTGTATTTCGAAAGTGGTAAAACAAGTTTTTGAAAATACTCAACTTTTTCACATAACTAAGGCCGTTGCTTCATTTTTTATATTTTTTTATGTTTGGTTTGTCCATATAATTTTCCATACAAATTTGGCAGCTGTCCATACAAAAATGATGTTTGAACATTCAAAAATCTGTATCTTTTGAAGGATTTTTTTATCGATTTGGTGTCTACAGACTACACTGGAAAAAAATGATACACGGTAAAAAAAATTTGGTGATTTTTTAATATTTTTTTTTTTACATTTTGTCACCTCCATTCCAAACCTCCCAAAAATATTCCGTTCACTTTTAAAAGTCGCATGGGGTTCCCTGCACTTTTGCCACTAGTGAACAACAAAAACATCCTCTCCCAAATCCCCACGGGACTGTATGGGCGTAGCCTTGGAGCACAGTGTGGAAATTTACGTTCTTAGATATTCTTGATTTTACCGGGCAGCAATCAAATTATCTAAGAATATTGAATTGACCATTGTGGGACCCCCTACAGCGTGGTGCAGACCCGTAATGCTATGCTATGCTATGCTATGCTATTTTTTATTTAACATTTTGTCACTAAAACTTGATTTGCAAAAAAATACTATTTTTTTTATTTTTTGATATGTTTTAGGGGACATTGAATGCCAACTTTTCAGAAATTTTCAGGTTGTGCAAAAAATCTTTGACCGAGTTATGAATTTTTGAATCAACACAGATTTTTTCAAAAAATCTAAAAAATGGTCGCAAAAATTTTTCAACTTTATTTTTTGATGTAAAATTAAGTTTGAAAATCGGACCATTGCATTGACCATTGCAATGCATTGGTTGCTGAGAAATCGACAATAGAAAATGGTGGGTTGTTTTGGTGAGACTAAAAAACATCAATTTTCCTGTTTTTTAACCTTTGCATGGCAATATCTAAGCAACTGAGGGTCGTATCAACAAAGTTCAATAAAGCAAAATATAGAGAGTTTTCTCAGCTTTTCAAAAATATTTTTTTCAAAAGTGGGCAAACATGTGCACTAATTTTATAAAATCAAAAACTGCTACTGTTTTCAAAAAAAGTCACCTAAAAATGGCTTTAACTTGAAATCGGTGCACTTTATCAAAATTTCAATAAAGTACTCTTGATTGCAAATTTAATTTTTCGTCGAAAAATGAAGTTGAAAAATTTTTGCGACCAATATTTCGATTTTTTGAAAAAAACAGAATTGATTCAAAAATTCATAACTCGGTCAAAGATTTTTTGCACAACCTGAAAATTTCTGAAAAATTGGCATTTAAGGTTCCCTAAACATATAACAAAAATAGTGTTTTTTGCAAATCAAGTATTAGTGACAAAAAGTTAAATAAAAAATCACCAACAATTTTTTACCGTGTAGCATTTTTTTCCAGTGTAGTCCATATCCATACCTACAACTTTGCCGAAGACACCAAATCGATCAAAAAATTCCTTTAAAAGATACAGATTTTTAAATTTTCATAAATCATTTTTGTATTTACATCTGCCAAATTAGTATGGAAAATTATATGGACAAACAAATGATGCAAAATGGCTTCTATGGGCATACCGATGGCACCAGATTGAAGATTTGATGATTTGAAGATTTGAAGATTTGAAGATTTGATGATTTGAAGATTTGAAGATTTGAAGATTTGAAGATTTGAAGATTTGAAGATTTGAAAATTTGAAGATTTGAAGATTTGAAGATTTGAAGATTTGAAGATTTGAAGATTTGAAGATTTGAAGATTTGAAGATTTGAAGATTTGAAGATTTGAAGATTTGAAGATTTGAAGATTTGAAGTTTTGAAGATTTGAAGATTTTTAAGATTTGAAGATTTGAAGATTTGAAGATTTGAAGATTTGAAGATTTGAAGATTTGAAGATTTGAAGATTTGAAGATTTGAAGATTTGAAGATTTGAAGATTTGAAGATTTGAAGATTTGAAGATTTGAAGATTTGAAGATTTGAAGATTTGAAGATTTGAAGATTTGAAGATTTGAAGATTTGAAGATTTGAAGATTTGAAGATTTGAAGATTTGAAGATTTGAAGATTTGAAGATTTGAAGATTTGAAGATTTGAAGATTTGAAGATTTGAAGATTTGAAGATTTGAAGATTTGCAGATTTGAAGATTTGAAGATTTGAAGATTTGAAGATTTGAAGATTTGAAGATTTGAAGATTTGAAGGTTTGAAAATTTGAAAATTTGAAAATTTTTATTTTCCGTAATGCAAAGTAGATCACTTCATAGTGATCTGTTTTTTTTTTTAAACAACAGCAATACACAGTTATGGGAATTGGTTCTTTCTGGGGAAAGTTATTTTTAGGGATGGACCAATTTGGCGATTAGATTTCTGATCAAGAGCATCCTCGGGACTAATCTGTTCTAGAGAATTCAATAGAACCTGAAATTTACACTGATATTGTAAAGTTTTTGATTGGGTTTCGCCATTATTTTTTATATATATTAAAAAAAATCTATTTTCTCTAACCTAACCATCCCACCGACAGCTTCCGCTGATGGTTTCGCCCTTTAACCTCGATACTCTTCAATCAGGAAGCACCGAAAATTGCCCCAAAATTTTCACCACAGCGAGGTGAAACAAAACTCCCTTCGCATCAGCAGCATCAGCCAGTGCCCTCGAAATGGTTCTAAAATTTAAGCCACCGATTTACATAATGGCCTATACAATAATTTGGCCCATTTGTGGTGCTTTGCCTCAGTCTCTCTCTCTCTCTCTCTCTGTCGGCAGGTTCCCCTGATTTTCCCGCCAGACAGATGAGGGTGGGATGGGCATTATTACCTCCACAACCGCCACCAAACCCTCAACTTCCTCGGAAGAGACTTTCCCAACCGCAGAGCAAATATTGTGCACGACGGAGTGCTTGTTCCACTTGCCAAGTTAAGCACAAATTTTAGGAAAGTCTTCTGAAAGTATTGTTAGTCAAATTTATTTGTGCAATTTTTATTTTTTCAAGCAAATTATAACACAAGATTTTTTTGAAAAATAAAATGACAAATTTTCTAAATTTTGACCACTTTTCTTCGAAATTTCTCCCACTGTGATGCCAAACCAGACGACCAGCAGCGCAACGTCAAGTGGCTGTCGGTTATTGCGGCGGAAAAACAAATGAAAAGTTGTAGCCGAAAAATCCAACCGCACGAGATGTTTTTCCCTCCACCTCGACCTCCACCCACCGAAAAAAGCAGCAGCACGAGTTTTCCAGCATGTTTCCTTCCGTCCCATCCTAACGGTTGGGACTGGGACTTGAGTTTTGCGTGTGATGTTTGTTCCACGATGTAGACATAATCGTAAAATGAATCGCATAATAATTTTAATGCCAGTCATAAAATCAACACTGTGCCTTTGGTTTTTCAACATTTGGTTGGGAAGGGATTTTTCAAGGGTTTTTCGCCCCCGGAAGGAGCAGCAGCATTCGACAGATGAAGGTCGGGTCTTGGGGGCTGTTTTCCCTTTCGGAAACGGCACAGGAAGCTAAACATCACTTAGGCAAACCTCAGGAATGGCTACGACCTGCATGACAGGGTGGGGGCGTTTGTTGCAGCAGCATGGGGTTCATAAAAATCCTGTAATAGGAGGAAATTGTTCCCCCCGGGATGAACGTTGGCATCCGGTGAGCGCAATGTCAGTGCAATTGATGTTATGCTTTGATGTTTGGTAGAATTTACTGGAACCTCAACATTGTTTATAGTTAAGGTCAAATGCTGAGTGAACAAAAGTAATCTCTATGTAGTTTTGGTGGTGATCTGAAGTATAAAATGTTTCACTTTAATTTATCAAGTGGGATTTAATTAAACTTAACGAACATAAAAAATCGGCTACATGACTTTCATTCAATAACAATGAATAAATCAAAGTTCAAAGCTAATATCTTAAAAAAAATAGGGGAAAAGAGCAAACAAAAAATCACATGATAATGGATGTTCAAAAATGTCCTACATTGATTTAAAGTTTATAGTGTAACCCTTCACTTCCTTTAGTTGGTGTTTTTTCAAACTTTTTTATTTTAGATTTTTTTAAGTTTCAGGGGATTAAAATTTGATTGAAAATGACTTAACACTTTTTATTTAAAAAAGACTTTGCGAAAGAAAAAAAACATGCAATAGATAACTTCAATAACCTGAAAAAAAAACAATTGGAAATAATTTTTATTGAAGATTACAAAATATTTTAAAAAAGATTAATTTTTTAACAATAAAAATCAAACTTATAGGTTTAGAGATATCTCGAGTCGAAAAAGAAAATTAGGAAGATACTAGGAAAAAAATATGTTTTCAATTAATTCTTAAAACTTTTGGAGGCTTTATCTCAGCAACCCACAATCCAATCAACAATGTAAGAAAAGGAAAATTGTAGAATTTATTTATTCATGTTTGGACATATGTTATACAACAATGTATTTCATTAGTACAATATTTTTAAATTAAAAAATCTAATTTTTTTTCTAAAATTCCACCTTGACATTAAAACTTGAAAACTGTGCACTAAATCAAAAAATGTTCAAAGTCATTTTCAATTGCATATTTTATTTTTATCTGAACAGCCTGAGTTTAAAAAAAAAATATTTTTTAGTTAATGAATGGAAAATGATTCTGAGGACCATACGAAAATTATAGGCTACCGTAAACTGGGGTGACTTTGATAGCCCGGGGTGACATTGATAGAAATTTGATTTGGCCACTAATTTTGATACATTCAATGTAACAGTCACATTTTTGCATACATGTTCGATAATAAGCTATCCCTTAATGCTTACATACTCAAAATTCTCAAAAATGTTTAGATATTAATTTGACGGGCATTTGAAAAACCTATCAAAGTCACCCCGGGCTATCAAAGTCACCCCAGTTTACGGTACTTTAGAAAATTTTGATTTTTGGGTCATATATGAACCATCAGGCCTGAAAGGGCTAAATTACATTATACAGGAGTTAAGAATATTTGAAAAAATAATATTTTAGAGAAAAAAAATCATAACTCCCTGTTCGCATTAATGGCCTATATGCATTTTCGTCACTTTTGAGTTAGGTGGGTTCAAAATGATGTGCTCTTTCAGAAAAGCCGAAAGAAATTCAGTTTTTGGTGAAAAACTTACACATGAATTTATAAATAATTTATATAAATTAGACAATAATTTATGTATTGGTCATAATTAGTTATTTAAGATAGATGATGGATTAAAATCAACTATTTTTCGATGAGTTTTTGCCACAATTTATGCAAATATAACAACATAACCAAGGGTTCTGATTTTCGGTTCAAAGATCACAAATCATTCACTCATCGCCGAGCGAATCTTTGACGACTGGAGCTCGCAACCATTCGCGAGCGAACACGACACTCAGGCTGCCAGCGACTTGCTCAATCGCTTCTCCCAGCGACACAAATACTTTGTGAGTTTCTTTGCCTACTCCTTCCGTCGACCCGAGTCACACCCGAATGCGTTCAGAGAGGAGAGAATCCAACAACATACCAGCTCGGTGCTCTTTTGGTCTGCACTACCATTGTTTGCGGTAGTTTGTATTTGGCATGATGGAAATTGCTTTTGAATCTGTCTTTGATGTTGTGTTATCAACAAAATTGCAAATCAGTTTTGATAACAAAGATTTTAAGCAGTTTTAAAACTAGGCAAAATAAAACCGATCGCAACCAATTTCGACTCAACGACGGAGCGACAAAACGCAATAGGTCTCTCTGAACCATTCGCTATACTACCCGATTGGATTGAGAGGGAGAGCAAAGAGAGAGTATTCTGTAGCGATTGGTGTTGAAGTGACAAACGATAGGAAACGGTTAGAGCAGTTTTTTTGTCCTTTTCGATTTGTGGTCGCGAGTGAATGAGTCATTCTGGAGCCCTTGAACATTACGTATTTTTTTTAACAAAATCCGTCAACATTCTCCGATTTAAAATAACCATGACTTTGTTTCACTGGAATGACACCATTTAGTAATGTTTTTCGTCAGTTTTTGTTTTGTGTTCAATTATATTTTTTGTATGTTTTTTTTCATATCATTATTTTTTTATTGTTTAAATTTTCTAAACTAAATTTTGAGTAGCGTCTATGTATGTTCATAAAAACCCCCGTGCAGATTCATTTTTAAGAGAGTTGGTTAAAGATTCTGATCTAACTACTCGGCCATAGATTTCTCGAAAAACTATATTAGAATACTTTGTATGAAATATGTAAGGAAAGTCTTTTTGAAACTCCATTTCCAACTCCGGCTTAGGCGCTGCTCAAAATAATCAAAAAATCTGAGAGAAACTTTCAATACATTTGAACTTAAATTTATTTAAATTAATTCTATGCAATACTTTAAGTTCACTCTTTCATCATTTGTGGTGAGCTCACTGTAGCGTTATTTCTTTTGGAATTTTATTTTATTACGCTTCATTTGCTTTTTTATGTCAACCAAATAAGCTTTTAAATTTTTCATCGAGTTTTTAAAAATTGATACAAAAAAACTTTCCTTACACCCCGAAATGGACATCGGCCTACGAGAGGATAAAGAGCACGATTCGGTAGTAAAAAGGTACTGTGTGGAATGAATCCCGAAACTACCGAGAGTACTTTACTCATGGGTTCATCTTCAAAAAAAGTTCCGAGTACCGGTACCGAGACTCGAACCCAAGACCTCCGGCATATTGAACCGAACCTTTGCCGTATGGGCCACCATGGTTCAATGACTAAGTGGTGGTCATTTTTCCATATAAGCCACTCAATAGGATGAACTGTTCCAATGAACGAATGAACACGCGAGAGGACTAAACTCTCGCAAAATAGCACTTTCCTCACGTTTCTTTTCGTGAGGACTATCCTCTCGTTCTTTAACTTCGGGTGTAGGATTAATTTTCAAATAATCAATATGTTTTGAGTACTCTGCAAATTTATTGCAACGAATGTTGTTCTTTTAAAATGTTCTGATTTTTTTATTTGTTTTTTTAGATAGAAATTAAAAACCAAAATATTCCTACTTATCATCTTTTAGTAATGTTTTTTTTTTCTAAATGAGGGTGAAAAAATTCTCAGTAATTTCTACAGAAAACTGATAAATTCATGTTGAAATTACCAAACAGTTGTTCTGCTTTAAGGCATTTAATTCGAAGCGTTCTGAAACGCAAAAATCGAATTTAAATGTTCCCGCATTTCCTTACATAGCAAAAACCGTTAAATTTCCAACTCCCTGCCAGTCGGTTGAATATCGAAGAAAAATCGCAACTTCATTCCGACGGTATATCATCCTGCTGGTCCTTTTTCCCCGCAGTGGCCGCGTCCTTTCCTAATCCCCCGATCCGAAAACCGTTTCTTGGCTGATCCTACGCCGCCAGTCAGTACAGAGCAAACATGCACGAGAAAAGAACCTTAAAATCCACCCCCTCACGGATGATAGAAAAGAACGTGGAAAATTCACGAGAAAAATCGAAGCCATCCCTTCGCGTGTGTTGAAACACTGGGGGTGCTGCCAGGGTACATAAAAAATTAAAGCTACACTACTTGAAGTTGATATGGTTCCCCGGATTTACTTCCTTTATCTGTCTACAAATTCACACATGCCTCAGCTTGTCTTCGTTTCTTCGAGTTTGGAGGGGTAGATTGGCTCGAATTGAACAGTCTAGGGCTCTTTTTTTTTTTTCTTGCTTCCACGTACGGTGAACATCCAAGAAGAGAGAAAGTTCGAAAACTCGTGTTCCTCGCCGGAAGGCAGGACCAGAATTCCACCTTCTCCAGCCCCCCGGACAGGCGATGATTTGGAAGGTGTGAACGAAATAATAAAAATAAATATTTGAAGGAAATCAACTGCCACTGCAGAGAGCAAAAGGGAGAAATTCCGGCGGGGATGATCATCAGCCGTGGGCAGGGCAGTACTCGGTTGAGAGGGACAGTGTTGGAAGAAATTCACGTGTTTTCCGTTGGAATTAACTAATTTTTTCTTACTTGAGGTATTTCTAAATTAAAAGCCCCTTTTATAAAATTTGTTTAAATCTAAATGCCAAATAAAATGATTGCGATTCTTACAACACTGCATGTTGTCCACATCATGGTAGATAATCCAAAAGGTTTTGTATCACAAGATGCCCTCGATGTAGCATTGTCAGTCCCTTCTACCTCAATCCTCCCTCCGAAAGGCTAGAGTGGCGTTAATCCAGGAAACGACAAAACACCTTTCCCCCGTGCCACACAGGTCGGCTTCGGGACGTTCTGTTCTTGATTTTATCGCCTCACTTGATTCCTCACACACGGTTAGCTTAATAACCTGAATTACACACCGGATCCGGTCGATACCGTTTCGATCTGTACGAAAGGAGTCTGCCTCCAGCACCGCATCATTATCGTTCCGGAGCAGGTCACGTGGCCCTTTCTCGAAGGTATCACGTCTTTATTGCTACTGCAGTAATCGCACGCGGTGAACATCTCCCATTTCCACGTGGTGATGTTGAGTCAACTGTCCTCGCGAGGCGTGCTAATAGTTCGGTGGCCGAATGTCGAACTAAATCTCCCGTTGACTTACGAACTGTGAAACTCACATTTGGAACCATCACATGTGAGCAGTCGTCCCAAACGTCTTAACGCGTGCCCATTCAATGGAATAATTGATGATATCGTTCTGATCCCTCGGCCACAATGTATCCTCATCATGATTACCGCTAATCAAACCAGAATATCGGCCCATTGTTGGCCATCGACACTTCCCCGCAAGAAGTGGGCTGGAGAAACGGGAAGGATTCCCGGACTGAATACGGATGAGGGGTCGGGTCAGTGGTAGGTTACATGTGAAGGACCATTCAAGTGAAGTGGTTGCCTCAAGCAGATGGTTACGGTGCAGAGTTCGATTGAGGAAGCCAACTGCTCAACTGCTTAACTAATTGAGCATTGGAATTCATGACGGTGAATGCGGAGATGATTGATAGGGGCACTGACGAGAATACAGTATAATGTAATGCCTTTTTAATATACCTGACTTATCAAATGTCAAATTCTAAATTTAGCCATGCATGGTCAATCAATATTAATAAACTTTCAGTAAAGCCATTTCAGTGCAACAATGTGGTCCAAGAATAAAATATTCACTAAAAATCAACCGTAAAGCAATTCCAAACCACCTGTTCAATCGCTCAATCCGAACCGAACGTGCACACCGTAATTAGCCAAACTGTTTGTTATCCCCAAACTAAATTCCAAAGCCTACAAATCCCCAAAAGTGCCCTTTGCCCAGCAAATTGGCCCAAAAATCCAAACACAGACCCGACCAACCCAAACAGGCGTCCCTCAACAAATGGTTCGAAAAACACACGTTTGCTTTCAGCGCGCAGTGTCGAAAGTGGAAATTGAATTTAAATAAATCCCAAATCCACTGCAGGTGATGGCCAATGACCGCGTTGACCATTCATTGGCACACGTAACCGTACCTGACCAGGCCAGACCAAACCAGACCTGACTTTCCCTGGGTAAACAGTCCTTCCCACCCCCGGGCACACGTTTAACCTCCCATCCTCCCACCCCCACAAGAGGAGGCTCTCTGATGCATTTAGCACGTGTGTAGCAACATTGAAATCGAATTGAGAACGCACAACCGAGTCCGGCAGACTACAAAGCTTCTGACCCCGGACAGGGCCTTTGCTCTCTGGCTTCTAACCGGAATCGGAGCAAGACTTGAAAAAACGACAGTTGGTCAAAGCGTTCAACACCCTCATCGGTATTGGTCCTTCTGTGGAAATTGGAGAGCAGCAAAAAAATCACTCAAATGGATAAAAATGTATCCTCTTTGAAGGCGAGAAGTGGCAAAAAATCCTCCACGTCGAGCTATTTTTATTGGGAGCGATTGATTCCACGACAAGTCACAAGTAATTGTGAGTTTGTTCAGATCGGTTTTCAAATATAATATTCTACTGAATCTTGAACTGCATATCTCAATCTTGAATAATATGGGTTTCGTAATTTCTACATAACAAAAACAATTCAGTCGATATCAATGAACTGATCAAGTGGATTATTCTTTAAGAATAAAAAAACATTTTTAAGAAAAATTTAGAAACTTGTAATTCCTAAAATTAATGTTACTTGAGATTTGGTTGGAAAATAATACCGCCATACAAATAAGTTTTCGAAAAGTTCATCCCCCCTGTGAATAATAGAAGAAAATGTTATAATAACTTTATCTTCACATATCTGTAGCAATTACATGTTGAGTCAGAGAAACAATTTCATCATAACGAAAATAGAATTCTCCAACCGAATTGACTAAACATTTAGTAGCATGAAATATGTATCTTGATAGGTCTTGATCTTACCAATGATATTCTGGAATGTCTGAAAATGTACTGAATGAAGTTCTTGAAATTAAAAAAATTGTTCATTCCAAGTCAATTGGGTATTCTTTTGGACTCTAGTATTGAAATTCAGTTGCGACCAATTTCTTATATTATTGTTTGTTTTATTTTATCACCATCGTGTTCCCCGGACAATTTAACATCATAATCAATGTAAACTATTGGCGAGAAACAGCGATTTTACTGGAAAAAGTTTGATTTTGCGCAGCACTCGGAAGTACATTGATAATTATGTAAAATTGTCCGGGAAACACGATGGTGATTAAATTAAAAAAAAATAAAAATAAAAGGAAATGATCAAAACTGAATTTCAATACTTAAAACGTTAAAATATAATATAAAGGTTAATTTAAGAGTTAAATTTTTTATCAGATTCCTTTAACTATTTTCTATAAAATGCTACCTGTAGAAAGTCTTTTGCTCAAATATTTGCAAAGTTATGATTAAAAGAAAAAAAAAAGTTTTTTTTTTCTAAATCATCAAAAAGAGGGTGGTGCCAAAAATAAAGGGATGGTCCAATCTAATCTATCTAATCGAACACAAGTGCAGCCAGTCCGAAGAAAGCATCCTGGAAGAACTTATGGTTAGATTACGCCCCAAGTCCTTTCTTGTCAATATTAATGATTGCATTACATCCGAGTAACCCCGAACATGTATTGCAAAAATTAAAGCGGCCAGGCCTACTGCGTTGCAATAACCGCAGAGACAGATTCTGAGAACGGATCACATTTCACAGAATCAACAGGGGAGAAAGGATGAGTGGAGATGCCATACCAAACGCTCTGAATGAGTTGTGGTTGGGTGTGTAAGTGTAAATTTGACAAGTAATTGTTATTATTTTAGGAGGGTGAAGAGGGAGGAGGAAGGGGGGGTGGAATATGGATTAAGGACATGGAGGATGGGGTGGGGTAGGAAGGATATTTCATTTGATAAATAGAATATAAAATGAATTATCTAGCAAAAAAACGTATGGAAAGATCTCACCAAGGGTCTCCAAAGCATTCGACAAACCGAATATACATCGAATACGATGCTGTTGCTTCACTAGAACATCATCGAATCCAGTCATCCACGGGTTGAGAACAACTTTTGGCCTTGCTGGAACGGCTGGAAGTAAACGGAATTCCTTTCCGTTACGCCACACAAAAAAAATCACGCAGAGCTTCACTTTTGTTTTCAGCATGTAGGTAGATTCACTTACAGCACAAACAAATCCAAGAAAAAAAACATCAGAAACTTTCTTGGAATTTGCCAATGAAAAATAACTCTAAACCGAAGAAAAACGTCAAATTTTCGCCACCGAACACATTTCACGTCCGATCTCGCGCATGGCTACTTTGATCTCCGGTGGTGCCAAAAATAGAGGGATGGTCCAATCAGCACCAAACTTGGGATTTCTGTTAACTATCGATAGATGAACGTTGCCTCCAAGTTTGGTCCAAATCGGTGAAGGTCGAGTCCAAAAGTGTACTCAATTGACCTGGAATTACCCATATATATATATTTTTTCCCAGTTTCAGATTATTATTTAAAAGACCATTTTTTTACAGTTGATTAAATTTTATTGGTAAGTACAATCAGTTTATAAAAATTGTCAATGCTCCTTTATAAGGGATGTTTAACGCAGTCTTCTAGAGCCCTAGTAAAGCATTGATTGACCATGGGTTCTTCAGAAAATTAATCTATTAAGTAAACTTTGAATTTTTTGCCAAGGACTACTCTGCCGCTCTAATCGTGTCCGTCCCTTACATATGGGCAGCAACAGCAAGCCGAGAAAAACGCGTGTCAAAGTTGTCCCGCCCATAAGGCTACGTGTTAGAATTTCACGAAAAAGAGGATTTTCTCCGGATTTCTAGAACAAAGTACTACATTTTATTGGTTTTTCTGATAGTTTACATGATTTTGAACCAAACTGCATTATTACCTCAAAATTGACGAAATTACATATGGGACGGACTAGCTTCGAGCGGCAGTACAGTACCCAAGAAATTAAAAATTTTAAAATTATGCGTAAAGCATTTTTTAAAGCAAATCATAATATTTTTTTAATCAAAAAGATAAAAAATAGTGAAATTAATAAAAAATTGTTTTATTTGATATAAATAAAGTGTTGAACACTTTTAACACTTTTTAACAAAACAATTATTTGGCAAAAATTCATGTGAACAATAGGATGTCAAGAAAGATCGAAAACTTTGTAAAATCTCAAGAGATACCCCCTTTTTTCATATACTTCCCGTATACCCATTATATACTTTCAAGTATATAAGCCAGGATATAGGATCATCTAGGATTGTTTTGCACCCTTCGACAAAGTTGTAGGAAATTGAATTTTCTAGAAGAATCTCACTCATTCATTCTTGTAACATCTTTTTATTCTAAACTGTTGAAACATACAGGTAATATAACCTTCACATACACATGAAGTAACCAAAAACATTGTGATTATTTTTTTTCTAAATTGCTTTTTCCAATCCATTTTTTTATTTAGGATGAACAATATAACTAATAAAACGAGGCCCTTTTCTTGTATCTGAGAATAATAATGATGAATTAACTGTTACTAAGGTTCCCTTCCTACAATTCTGTACTTTTCCAGGAATCCCGTTGAACTTCATAAATTATTTTTGGTTTCACTGAGAGGCTCAAATTCACTGTCACTATCCTTGATAGTTAGGGGAAATAAACCCTTTCTAATCAAACACCTATCTTCGACATATGAAGAGTTTTATGCTCGATTAAAGCTCCGAAAATACTATTTAGACTATAAACTATAGACTATTCTCATCATTTTGGTAGCACACACATCCACTCGCAAGATCCGAGGTTGACTGCTTAACGAAAGTCGCCATCAATATCTTTTCACTAGCGCTAACGCCTTCAAAGCAAAAAAAAATAACAGATTTGTTCAAATAAAGTTCTGCAAAATTTTAGGATCATCTAGACATTCTTACAAATCACTGGGAACAAGAATCGTCCCGATTGGTTGAGTTATGCCCGAGAACGGGCGTGTTGATTTTACCGTTCCAACTTTTTTGGGAGGCTTGAGCGTCCGTGTAAGTTGGACATACGTTGGGCGTTCCAGTGTTAAGATATAAAATAGCTTACAACTACCGGCAATAAGTTCTTTTGCACATGAGTTAGTCACTCAGAAGAAAAATAATCCCGAAAAATGAACATAATTAGCAAGCGCCATCAAAAAAACAAACGCGCCAAGTCTTTTGACGTTTGACTTTTGACGACCCATTCCAATCGAAGGCTGAAGAAAACTGAGCGAGAAGCGAAGCGAACAAAGGGTTGCCACCAACACCACCAGCAGCGCCTGTTGGAGTGAGCCAGAGATGGCAGGAAACGTTCTCTATAAATGCTACTTTTCGTGAGTGTTTGCTCAAAATTTCATCACAAATGGCAGCACCAAGCAGTCCCAAAGGAGCGCTGGAAGAAAAAAAAGAACTAAGCTGAAAATGGAAAATGGGCGTGGCCCCAGCATCATTCAAACACGACCGCTTATTAGGCTTATAATGGGTATATTTCCCCTAACACTGAGACAAATAAAAAAATGATTTATTATTTTTTTTTGCGGTTTGTGATTCATTTATGTAATTTATTAACATAAAATAAACAAAAAATCGGTGGCACTGCGTGGCCGAATGGTTACGCTGTCCGCTTTGTAAGCGGATGATTCTGGGTTCGATTCCCATCTGCTGCAACCTTCCATCGGATGAGGAAGTAAAATGTCGGTCCCGGCCTTGGTTGTTAGGCCGTTAAGTCATTCCAGGTGTAGGAGTCGTCTCCATGCCATAAGTACAAACAACACACCAAACCAAGCCTTCTCCGGTGGAATCGCTGGCGGCGGTTAGACTCGCAATCCGAAGGTCGTCAGTTCAAACACTGGGGTGAAAGGTTCCTTGGAGAAGAAAGAGGTTTGGGTGCTCTCCCCATTAAAGCCTTCGGACTCCTAGGTTCGAGCAGAAACTTGCAATAAAGACCACAAAAGACCCGGGGTTCGTTAATGTGGATGGTTTGATTTTTGATTTTTTATTTTTTTGAAACAAAAATTCGACAAAGTTTGAGTTTAATCCAGTTCATAACTTTTATAAGAACAATGCAAATTTTGTTCAAGTTATGTGTTCCCAGACTTGCAAAATTTTCCCAAAAAAGTGGGATTTTTGTTTGAAAATGTCGCTGAAAACGTTTTTTTTTTGTATTATTAATCAAGTAGAGCTATCCAAACTTTAACTAAATTTTGAATTTGGGGATTACTGATCGGAAAAGAAGTAAAACGTGAGGGTTCATTCGAAAATTATGTCCATGAAAGGGGGGGGGGGCTGTTCTAGGGTTTGTGACAGCCCATGTTAATGGTGTAGGAGAAGTGCGTAACAGAATGAAATGGTATTGTCTAACATCCCGAAAGGTTGAACGTAATATTTGAACAACCCCTAATACGTAAAAAATTAACAAACTGAAAATTTGTATCATTTTTTGCAGCTTTTCTTTTGAAAATTGTGGAGGTTAGGTCAGAAGTCTTATATTCAGTTTTAAATTTATATTATATTGCTGATCATCGCAGAAAAAGGCATTCAAAATTGTTATCAGTTGATTGCACTTATATTTCCAAGGATTTTTTTATTTGATTAAAAAGTGATTTATATACCAGCTAACAGAAAATTATTGGTATTGTATTATGTCGAGTGCTGAAAAATGGACTTTTCGACAAATTTTCTGTAATTCATGCAAAAAAAAAACATTTTGCCATTTAACATTGAAAATTAAATAAATACTTTTGCATAAAACGAGTGGAATTCCTTAAATGATTTCGGTATACACACATCCCAGCTGCAAAACCTCCAATCCGCACGATTCCAGTTCAATGTTCGGCTAATAAATGGGTTCTTTTCACCCCCGGGATTCTGCGTTTTTTTTTGCCTCCGCTTGCACCAACTAACATGCATGACGTTTCCAAACGAAAGTGAGAGCGATTTTTTTACTCCATGCTGTCAATTTTCCCCCGTGTACATACAAGTGCCCTCCAATGCATACATTGGCTTTGCCGGTCCTCCACCGACAAGGACGATCCACGTTGAGCTACTTTTCATGCAGACTGTGGATTTAGCATTTTAATGGTAGTATTCTGGAGGAGGACGACGACGACATACGTTGCGCCACTACGGGGAGATGAAATTTGCATTTTGGGCAGGTTTTGCATCGAAACCGACGATAAGGGTACACACAAGAGGAGTCGGTTTAGGGTTGCTACCTTTAACATTTGTTTTCTCAGTTTTAAAGGTTGTGTTTCAAATTAAAACTTATTCTATTTGCTTAAACTTTGTAGAAACTGAAGAAATCAAATTAAATTTCCCATAAATAAAAATTAACTTCTATTAGAAAAAGTGAAACTATCACCCCTAAACAGAAATCTCGCAACAACCTTTAAAGTATCAACAGTCAGGTCACGGTGGGCGATAAAACATATTTTAAATTCACATGACGCCCAGCTGAAAGTTCCACCTCCCACGTTCGATGGCACACCCCATGGTGCTGGTGGTTGTGTTCCGTTTAGTTGTACCGCATTCTGTTTTACACTATCATTTTAAGCTAACCATTAAGGCATGATGTTTGGTTGCCCCCCGAAAAAAAAAAACAGATCTCGTGCACCCAAATTGAACATGATGGTTTCGTGGTGAAATACCACGTGTACCGCGAACAACACGTGTTTTAACAAAAATGGGTTGAGGCGAATCATGTTTAGTAATATTCGTTTCTGTTTTTACAAGTATTCAATTAAATTGAATTGAATGAATTGATACAATCAATGAAATTGAAGATAAAATAACATTACAGGGCACATTAGATCAACAGTTATCATCGGCAAAAATATCCAATAACACATGTTGAAAAAGAGCAGTTCTATTTATTTTTTTAATTTTTGTGTTTTTAATCCGGCTGAAACTTGTTTGGTGCCTTCGGTATGCCCAAAGAAGCCATTTTGCATCATTAGTTTTTCCATATAATTTTCCATACAAATTTGGCAGCTGTCCATACAAAAATGGTGCATGAAGATTCAAAAATCGGTATCTTTTGAAAGAATGTTTTGATCGATTTAGTGTCTTTGGACTACAATGAAAAAAAATGATAGATGGTAAAAAAATGATGATTTTCAATTTAACTTTTTGTCACTAAAACTTGATTTGCAAAAAATCACTATTTTTATTTTTTTTTTATTTTTTGATATAATTTAGAGAACATTAAATTCAACTTCAGTTTTTGATGTAAAATCGAATTTGCAATCAAAAAGTACTCTAGTGATCAGCAATAGAATAATCATAATCAAAAGAAAATCATTGGATGTCAAGAGAAAAAAATCCGAAGGGAGCATGCTCTCCTCTCTCGCGCACGAAAGATCGGTAAAAAGAATCTAAAAAATCATCATCTTGATTATTCGGTGGAACATCTCATTCACTACTACACTTGCAAGTGTAACGTTACACGTCGGAAATTGGCATGTAACATTTTGTAGATGGGCAATGTGTGTAAATAAAATGAAAAAAACTAATTTTGAGTGGTGCTGTCTAGGAAATTCACAAAAAATCATCAGCAGATTGATTTTCTGGAAGAATTTCGGTAGCGATTTTTTTTGCGTGATTTGCCTCCTCTCTCTTTCGCGGGTGAAAAAAGTTCGCAAGCGAAATTGATTTTTTCGCGATTATTTCATCCCTGCTAGTGATTTTTTGTTAAAGTGCACCGTTTTCAAGTTATAGCCATTTTTAGGTAACTTTTTTGAAAAAAAGCAGCAGTTTTTCTTTTTTTAAATAAGTGCCCATGTTTGCCCACCTTCAAAAAAAATATTTTTCAATAGCTGAGAAAATTCTCCATATTTTGCTTCTTCGGACTTTGTTGATACGACCTTTAGTTGCTGAGATATTGCAATGCAAAGGTTTAAAAACAGGAAAATTGATGTTTCTAAGTCTCACCCAAACAGCCCACCATTTTTCAATGTCGATATCTCAGCAACTAATGATCCGATTTTCAATGTTAAAATATGAAACAGTTGTGAAATTTTCCGATCTTTTCGAAAACAATATGTTCAAAATTTTCAAATCAAGACTAACATTTTAAAAGGGCGTAATATTAAATGTTTTGAAAATTTTGAAAATATTGTTTTCGAAAAGATCGAAAAATTTCACAAATGTTTCATATTTTAACATTAAAAATCGGATATGCTGGATATCGAGACTTAGAAAACATCAATTTTCCTGTTTTTTGAACCTTTGCATTGCAATATCTCAGCAACTAAAGGTCGTATCAACAAAGTCCGAAGACGCAAAGTATAGAGAATTTTCTTAGCTATTCAAAAATATTTTTTTCAAAAGTGGGCAAACATTTGCACTAATTTAAAAAAATGACAAACGGCGACTATTTTCAAAAAAAAGTCACTTAAATATGGATTTAACTTGAAAACGGTGCACTTTATAAAAATTTCACTAAAGTACGTTTTGATTGCAAATTTGATTTTACATCAAAAAATGAAGTTGAAAAATTTTTGCGACCAAAATTTTGATTTTTTGAAAAAATCAGTATTGATTAAAAAATTCATAACTCGGTCAATGATTTTTTGCACAACCCACAGTGCCACAGTGGTCCGAAACCGAAATCTAGCGTGACAAAATTGATAGTGGCCACACGTTAAGATTTATAGCTTTGGTGTCTTCGGGACAAATGATCAGGGTCAATAGGGTTATCTTTTGGTATAGTGGACATTAAGGTGGTCCAAATTTTAGGGTGGTTCAGAATTTTTATTTTGAGGGGATCACGAGATAGCGCTTCGGTGTCTTCAGAATAGTTGTAGGGAACACTATTCTGAGCAACCTTTCTCAAGAGCTTAAAGCTCTATCTTCAAACGGGAAGTTTCTAGAGTCATTTTTGTAAATTGGGTTGAGGTGTATATGAAAAAATTAGTTTTTTGAATTTATTAACTCAGGCTTATGTCGTAGCGACATGGTGTCTTCTAGACATTTGTAGATCTTATCAAAACACACATTTATCTTCCAAGAGAGCGAAAATTTGACTTTTTAAACGAAAGTTATAGCCAAAATACGACGAAAAAGACGCCATTTTGAAATGTGAATAACTTGAAAAGGTGGTGAAGTTTGACCTAGTTCTTAGAAGCATCTAAAAGTACACATTCTAGAGTACATTTGCTGAAAATATCTCGGAGGTCTTTTTTGTTTAACTCATTTAATCTCAATTTGAAAATGAGCATTTTTATATCGTTTTTTGCCCATAACTTTTGATAGAATTGACCAAAATTCGTTTTTCAAGCATGAAAATGTTCATTTTGACAAGCTTTACAATTGTCTTGAAGGGCCCAAAATGTAAAAAAGGATCTAGTAGTTGTAAAAGAAGAAACGAGTTTTAGCTGAAATATTTCAGGAATAAATTTAATTATTTTGTTGATTCCGGAAATATTTTCGCTCTCTTGGAAGATAAATGTGTGTTTTGATAAGCTCTACAAATGTCTAGAAGACACCATCTCACTACGACATAAGCCTGAGTTAATAAATTAAAAAAACTAATTTTTTCATAAACGCCTCAACCTTATTTACAAAAATGGCTCTAGAAACTTCCCGTTTGAAGATAGAGCTTTGTGCTCTTGAACAAAGTTGTACAGAATAGTGTTCCCTACAACTTTTCTCAAAACATAGAACCATCCGAAAATTTGGACCACCCTAATGTCCACCATACCAAAAAATGCCCCTATTGACCCTGATCATTTGTCCCGAAGACACCAAAGCTCTAAATCTTAACGTGTGGCCGCTATCAATTTTGTCACGCTAGATTTCGGTTTCGGACCACTGTGCAACCTGGAAATTTCTGAAAAGTTGGCATTTGATGTCCTCTAAAACATATCAAAAATTAAAAAAAAATAAAAATAGTTTTATTTTGTAAATCAAGTTTTAGTGATAAAAAGTTAAATGAAAAATCACCAAATTTTTTTTACCGTGTATATTTTTTTCCAGTGTAGTCCTTATCCATACCTACAACTTTGCTGAAGACACCAAATCGATTAAAAAATTCCTTCAAAAGATACAGATTTTTGAATTTTCATACCTCATTTTTGTATGGACAGCTGCCAAGTTTGTATGGAAAATTATATGGACAAACTAATAATGCAAATTGCAAAATGGCTTCTTTGGGCATACCGAAGTCACCAAAAATGTTTCAGTCGGATTAAAAAATACAAAAAAAATCGAATGACTGAAATCTGAGAGAACTGCTCGGTTATCACTCTTTCGAAGTAATAATTCAACAACCAGTAATTCTGAGGAAAAGAAAATGAAACGCAATGAAGATCTACGACACAAAATTATTCATGCCAATTTTTACAACTCAATTGCCATTCAGTGCCACCGTCTAGCGGGGAAACTCCACTCCAGCCCAGTTTTTCTCACCGAAAGAAAGCCCTCACAAGTCTGAAGAAAAAAGTCAAGTTCACACCCAGAGACTAGATGACACATTCCACAAAGACGACTCAATTCCGTCTGCCCCTACGGAAAAGTCGGGCGGTCTCGGAAGTAATAAAATACGTGAATTGCATTAAAAATTCAACCCCACCCAACTCATCACACACATACACATATTCTCTCACAATGTTACTTTGTAGCCATTTTTTGGTGTATGGTTTTCCACCAGAGAGCTTCAGAGCTTTTCCCGCCTAGTCATTGACACCAAATTGGCTGTTACCAGAGCGTGTCACTGGCACTGGCCCTAAATTGGCTTTAATTTTTTGTGCAATGCGCTGCGCTCCAGAATTGATTACTGGCAAACTTTGGCACGAAACCGCACGAGCATAGTAATGAGGCTGGCTGCTTACGGGTGGTGTTGCCACGTGGAAATCAAAAACAGCCGGTGCCACTGACTGGGGTGAGGTTGAATCCTGAGTGGAAGTAATGGTACAACATCTGATTTTTTTTAATATTGATTACTTTAATTTTCTTGAAGTTTCCCTGATTACAAAATTTTTAAACTTTTTAATATAAAAACAAGTGATTTTGTAACCTTCTATTGCTCGGGACACCCTCGTGGAGTTGATTCCCTCGTAATCTCCTCTAACTCAAAGTAACCAATCCCCTCATCAGAGGCAACATCTGAAAAACAAACCCACTCGGATGATGAGGACAATGTGATGCATTTGATAAACGTGACTTAATTTGGAGTCGTAATCCTTCACCACTTCCAGCGGCGACGCGTGACACGTGGCACCTTACTCGTATTCTGAATGATTCATTGTGGGTTATTTGTTCTCGCTGCTGAATTGCTCACTCACCGACCCGCAATATATACATGTATTTATCTTCCGTTTCCTCACCCCAGTTCCGCCGATGCTGTGGATTCCCCATCAACTGGTCGGAGTGCCGCTGAACTTCAACGTCACGCTGGAGTGCTTCACCGAGGCGCATCCGACCTCGCTCAACTACTGGACGCGCGAGGATGGCCACATGATCCACGACTCCCGGAAGTACAGGTTAGTGCGTTGCAGATTATTTCTGTTCTAATCTTTTCTTTTCATCAACTAAGCTCGCTTGTAAAGAAAATGCAAAAAAAAAAAAAGATTTTTTATTGTCCATGTGAACATAAACAAAAAAAACATATAAAAAGGATAACCGATTTTATGGCAACAAAATATTGGCCTTTTTGATGCATTTTGGCAATTCCGTTGTGCCAATTTTCGATCCAAATTATTTGCAACTTAGAATATCAATTAAGCAAAATGAGACAAACTTGCCTTGCGTTTTTCTTAGCTTGCTGTTTATGAATATGGAACCTTTTTGCGGACATGGGCAGTGTAGCAGGAAAAAAAGGAGTTAATATTTAATTTCAAATTTCGAAAACGAAACCAAAAACATCAAAAGTAAAGTTTTATGCAGATCAAAACAATTTAAATAGGAAAAAAATCAAAAAATTAAATTCATATTTTAACTCAAAATATGTCAAAAGTTGTACAATCTTTCATTTTGTGTCTCCAAAAATGAAACTCTGAAATCGTTTGAAAATATTCATTATAGTTCGTGAAGTCATGGTGTATTTTATTCCAAAAAATATATTAAGAATTTTGTTTTAGTTTTCAACACAGTCATAGATTAGATATAAAGATAAAACTAATTTCTTCTCATATTTTACGCTTAAAGCCGTTTTCTGGAAAATGTATGTTTTCAAGGTTTTTTTTTAAAGTTTTCTGCATGGTAAACCCATCTATATTTTTTTTTTTTTTTCAAAGACAGAAATCAGCCGTTTGCTGAAAAATAATTTTCAAATGCAGCTAATTGAAACACGAAATATTTAAAATTTAATTTTAAATGTTTAAAAGTGAAATAAAAAAATTGTTTTATAAAAAGCAGCTAACTACGATTTCACAAATCCTTGTTCATTGCCATTTTTTTCTCATGCCAAAAACTTCAAACGCCTTCCGTATGACCAAAGAAGCCGTTTTGCATCAACAGTTTGTCCATATCATATAAAATGTCATCTTTTCAGAAAATTCCAGAAAGGGCAAAACATATTTCACAAAAAAAATTAAGTTAAAAAAAACACAGAAAATTTTTGTTGGTGTTGCCCTCGTTTTATTTGATCATCTATATCTCGGAAATCAACGGTTCGGTTTTTAGTTGTTAAAAATAAATATTTTGGGAAAGTTTCTGCTCCTTTCACTGAAAAAAAAAATCTTCAAAAATTCAATAACCAGGAACAACTTTATGAAAGGGATAAAATAGTAGTTTTTGCAATTCCGTCGTGAAACTACTTACTTTTCCTGTCATTCTTGAACAACGAAATAGCCTACTTTTTTGTACCAAAAATAACAGAATCGAATAGCAACACTTTTCAAAATAAATACTGAAAAGTTCTACCCACCTTTGCCCACCTTTGAAAACAAATATTTTTGAAAAGCTGAGAAAATTCTCTATATTTTGTATTTTTGAACTTTGTTGATACGACCCTTAGTTACTGAGATATTGCCATGCAAAGGTTTAAAACCAGAAAAATTGATGTTTTTAAGTCGCATCCAAACAACACACCATTTTCTGATGTCGATATCTCAGCAACTAATGGTCCGATTTACAATGTTTAGATATGAAACATTCGTTAAATTTTCCGATCTTTTCGAAAAAAATATTTTCAAAATTTTTAAACCAAGACTAACATTTTAAAAGGCGTAATATTGAATGTTTGGTATTATAACCCCTGACTAGAGGCGGTTTCAAAAACACCCATAAAGAAAAAACTGGAAATTTGGTTTTAAAAGTGAGAAAATAATGAAATACAAAAAAAAATGTATTGCTTGTGATTTGATTATCCGAATCTTCGGATAATCCAAACTTCGGATAGTGAAGCCTGTCCTGTTATGTAAAGCAATTGTGAAAAAAGAAATGAAAATTATTATTTATTTAAAGTTTCTGAAAGCATGAACCGAAGAATTTTACGTAGATCAAAAGTTAACATAACAATCACTGAAACGCGGAGTGAGAATTTAGTTCGAAAAAACGGCAGGTTTCAACATATCAAAACAATCGAAAGTAAGCAATACAATTTTCAATACAGGGAAATAATAAATAACAAACTATGGGATATTTGAAAAAATATTTCGATTGCTCGTGGAATCATGTTTTTTTTTCTTCTTACAAATATGAATTTAATTTGTATTATCGTGTCACAAAATTTGTGTATTAATAAGTATTAATACCAGATTTTTCATTTTTTGAAAACTAGCAACTTGTCTGAAACTCATTTTAAAACACTTGATTTTTCATTCGTCACAACATTGGCTTGTTATTACATTTTTTATATTTTTAAGTTTTTTGCCGTGCAAAATCACTAGCTCTACTTATAATCGACCAGAAAATCTGATATCACTGACATAGTGTCCCTGACACACTGGAGTCGATTACTCCCGAGTATCATCCAGATTGATTATGTGTATGTCAATCCTTAAAACAGATTATTTGCCCCAATTCAATCATCCTCTGTCTCCTTCTCTCTTCCCTTCCCCCGAAATACAGGACAGAGTCCACGGTCGGCATGCCGATCTACAAGACGCACATGCGGCTGCACATCTACTACATCCAGCAGACCGACTACGGCACCTACAAGTGTGTGGCCAAGAATCCTCGGGGCGAAACGGACGGCACGATCCGGCTGTACAGTGAGTATTACCGGGGACACGACTTGTAGTTCCGTTCAATTTAGCTTCTTCATCTTCTTCCGGGGGAAAGAAGGCTAACAAGCCTAATTAATTTGTCCTTGAGTCCTTGGGCTAGTCAAGAAGTCAAGCCTCTCCGGTTCCGATGCATGCAATCATCCGGTTTGAAGTGTTGACCTGAAGGACGTTGTGGCAGCTGGCCATTATGTCATCGAAACTTGCTCCTGCTCAGGTGTTGCTCGGAGGGGTGGCTGGGGGGGAAATCTCAAGTGTACGAGCAGCCATAAATAATGACTGCTGACAATAACAGGCTCACACAATCTCATCACAAGGCAAAACCATAAAGCTTCCTCCTTTTGAAAAGGCTTTTGTTTTCGTAGAATAAATAATTGCACAACTGCACAACATCAGGCAGAAGAAAACGTATGCATAAGAAATTTGTTTGCCATTTCTTGGCTTTGACTGTGTTTGGAGCAGCCCGGAAAGCCGGAACGATTCAAGTGTTGCTTGAATGAAATTCCGGAACACCGCAGCGCCTCTTCCGAGGGAACTCCTTCGTCATCGTTCGCTAAAATGATTTTAACGAGGCCATTTCTCCATACTCTGGAGATGCTGCGCTGCAACCTTGGCTGTGTTGGCATCGAATGTGCTCAGCATGCCGCGCACTTGAACAGTGTTGGCAGAAAGGATAGGGTGGTCCTTATTCTCGAAATTTTGCCAAAAATTCAACTTTATTTAAAAAGTCACTACATTTTTTGGCAGCAAAGATTTTGAGAAATTTCAAATTAACCTCCAAAAACCCGCTGATATTCTACCTTAACGTTCAAACAGCAGCGTTGCATTTCACATGTGTTTGTATGTGTAGCTCATCTTTGTGTTTGGGTAGGTGTTTGGAAGGTGAGATTCATTTCCCCCCGAGGAAAGTGCCGCTCAACAGGAAAACAGATGGGAAGACTTAATGAAATTTCGTTCGTTTGTATTTTGCTTCTGTTGGTGGAAATTGTTGGTTCCATTTTCCACCGCCAACGTTCCGACCTTCCCTCCTGGAATGCACCTGACTAATTAACAATAACAACAAAAACACTTTGCAGCGACAAATTTATGATCCAACGTCGTGCCAGCCCCCACTCCAATCAATGCAATTGTTGTCGTTTTTGGGAAATTAATTATATTGCAGCGCGGGATGTCTGAAATTGGCGTTTTATAATTGAAGTTAAAACTGTTACTGCAAAATTGTATTTTATTTGTTTGCTGCTGTGAAAAATATATTTTTGATAGATTTTTGTGAAAGTATTTATGTGTATCTTTTATGTTTTCAAAAACAATTCATAAAAACTAGATTTATTTTCAAAAACTGTTATCAAAATGATTTTTTATAAAACACCAAATTAATCTATTGCACATTTTTCACAGTTTTCAAAGCAATATCGATTGAAAACATAAATTTCATGTTTTGCTAATTTTTCATGTAGCACAAAATCGATCATCAAGAAATCATTTGATTCAATAAATATTGTTTATTTTTTCAAAATCAGAAATTGAAAATTGTAGGATCTTTTTCCCACTCAAAAAAAAACGAAATATAAAATATTTACTAAAGAACCTATGTAATGGACCGAACAAAAATGGTGCTTTGATAATCAAAAATTTAACCTTTTCGGGAATTATCAGATGAAACCAGACTAAAGTTTTAAGTATTTATACACAAAAAAAATCAAATTTTCAAATGGCAGTACTATTGAAAATTAGACCATAAATTGCTGAGATATTGACCAGAAAATAGGGGGCTGTTAAGTAGCGTGGTTCACGTTTCTATGAAAAAGACAAAAGTTGTTATTTTGTCTTGCATCAACCGGAATTTAGTTCTTTTATGTTCCCAGAAGCACTTCTGAAAATTTGAGCCCATTTGGTAAGGTCTAGGAGCTCCAGTTTTAATTTGAAATTTATATGGGATTTTGATTTATTTTCCATGGGAAACTATCTTTTTTTACATTGTATTAGGATTTTTTTTATAAATCGATGAAATGACTTGATTATTATAGTAGGAGATAGGTTTTGAACTGGGGAACAACTTTGTAGAACATACCAACATGCTAGGAAGTGACCCTTCAAAGATACAGATACTTTTAGATGGTGGCTTTTGAAGTAAAGCCCCTTCAAAAGCCACCATCTAAAAGTATATGTATCTTTAAAGGGTCACTTCCTAGAATGTTGGTATGTTCTACAAAGTTGTTCCCCAGTTCAAAACCTATCTCCTACTATAATAATCAAGTCATTTCATCGATTTATAAAAAAAAATCCTAATACAATGTAAAAAAAGATAGTTTCCCATGGAAAATAAATCAAAATCCCATATAAATTTCAAATTAAAACTGGAGCTCCTAGACCTTACCAAATGGGCTCAAATTTTCAGGAGTGCTTCTGGGGACATAAAAGAACGAAATTCCGGTTGATGCAAGACAAAATAACAACTTTTGTCTTTTTCATAGAAACGTGAACCACGCTACTGTTAAGGTGATACTTTATTCCAGTTTCTTTTATTTGCTGTATACCAGAAATCAGAGGTTAAATCTTTATTGGTTCTCAAACAATTTTAAATTGTTATAACAATGCAAAGTAATAATTTCAGAAATGGTATGATGGTCAGTATTATTTTGAATCAAGAAACTCATTTTAAGCTATGTTAAAATCAGTTTTTCAAAATTTAAGAGCTGCTGCTGCAAACAAGTGATTTTTACTTTAGAGCAATTCCAACTCAAATCAGGAATATTCCTGGTACTCTGGCTTATATATGTCATTTTTTTTTGTATGTGGAGCCAATTGTTCTCGAAAATAACATTTGAGAAGGGTGTAAGTTATTTATAAAAAAAATATTTTGTAATCTATATCTCGAAGCCGTTGCATCGTATCAAAAAGTGGTTAAAGACAAACTTGTAGGAAATTGGACGGACTTTGTGAAAAAAATACACTGAAAGAAAAATACACGCCACTTCCATAAGATTTTCCAATTTTTAGGTTTAAAAATCAAATTTGAAGCTGAGCCCACGATTTTTTTTCGTTCAACATTTTTGTGAAAATAGCCTAAGATGTTACAAAGAAACTAACGAAAAATGCAGCATGGAGCAACTCACCTAAAAAAATACAAAAATCATTACCTAAAACTTTCATTTTTTTTTTAAGGTGGCCTAAACGTTTTTAAAATCCCATAGTGGGAATCGATTCTCCACACAATTTCACATAAAAAAATGCATATTGACCATTGTCCTATGTCCAATCCTTGTGAAGATACAGCGGTTTTAAAAATAAAAAGGTTGAAAAAGTAGGTTTCTTGATGGATTTTTGCAATTTTTAAATGACAGACTTGATTTTTCAGTCTCAATTTTTTTTACCGGAAGCTCGTCAAATTTCCTATCAGTTTGCTTTAAACAGCATTTGAATTGGATATATGGGCTTACAGATATAAGCTTAAGAACATTGATCATAACTGAGAATGGTATTTTTTTCAGTGTAATAGAAACCTGGAAAGTCAATAAGGGACCACAACTTATAGTAAAATGGACGAGCTTTCTGGTAAAAATATTTTCGAGACTGAAAAATTTAGTCTGTTATATAGAAATTGGCCAAAAACCACCTTAAAACCTATTTCTCAACATTTTTATTTTTGAAACCACTGTATCTTCGAAAGGATTGGACATAGGACAATGGTCAATATGAAGACTTTTATATAAAATTGTCTGGGGAATCGATTCCCACTATCAGTTTTCTGCACTTTTCATAAAAACAGTTTTAGCAAATGATTTATGATTTTTTTTAGGAGCGACATACCATCCTGCATTTTTAGTAAGTCTTTTTGTAACATTTTTGGCTATTTTCACAAAAATTTTGAACGAAAAAAATACGTTACATCACCTTCAAATTTAACTTTTAAACTTAAAAATTTGAAAATCTCATGGAAAGGTGTGTATTTTTCTTTCAGTGTATTTTTTTAGAATTCCCGTCAAATTTCCAACATGTTTGTCTTTGAACACTTTTTGATACGATGCAACGGCTTCGAGAAAAGAAATCTTGAATTACAAAATACAAAAATATTTAAATAACTTACGCCCTTCTCAAATGTTATTTTCAAGTACAATTGGCTACATATACACAAAAATGACTTATATAAGCCTAGGATAACATGTCTAAAAAGTTTCATTAAAATCAGAGAGGGTCGGGTACAAAAGTACCAGAAAAATTCCTGATTTGAGCTGCAATTGCTCTTTAATTAAAAACAAAATAAATGTTTTCTGAAAATTTTATTAACCAAAAGTTGCGAGTTATTGAAAACAAAATAAACAATAATTTGAAAATGTGAAGTTTTTTTCCGTGTGCCTATTTATTTTGACAAGTCGCAATTAATACATTCCGATGACATCAAATACACCAGGAAATTCCGTCAAAAGGTGCAGCTTTTCAAATATTTACGTACCGTTTTTGTAAGGACACATATGGCGAATCAATGACATAAAATTGCATTTTTGGTCATAAGAAAGACTCCCAAAAAGTTTAAGCCACATCGAAAAACACAAATAAAATCCATATCCGGAATCAGGGCATTTATTTATTTTTTATACTAATTTAATGCTTATGAAATATACATTCTTGAACATTCAAAAAAACAAAACAATAGTTTCCGAAATACTCAGCTGTGAGTTGAAAAGAGGGGGCTATGTCTCAACAACATGCAGTCCGATCAACACAGTTTTACAGCCTTTCGAAAATATTTTTTTACAGAGTTGCTTTCGTTCATAAATTATTTCAAATTGCAATAAACAGAGCATTATTAAAAAAATGCATTTGAAGTTTAATTTAAATCTATTAAATTTTTGAAAGAATTACCCTATATTGCCAAGATTATTTATTTTTCCTGTCATTTTGAGCAACCTTGCTCTACAAAAAAAACGTTACTTAATCCACCCTTAGGTGGTTGGCGCCTTCCTCACATTTAAAAGGTGCTATCCAAAATGCAAAAAGTGCGTAAATAACACTTGATTGCATATAACTTTTGATAGGGTTGTCAGATCTTCAATGTTTTGGACGCGTTTGAAAGGTCTTTTGACGACCTATCCAACGATAGGTCGCATGAGAGATCCGGACAACGTTTTCATGAGCATATCTGAGATCCGGCCTCCAAAAAGCGTATAAATAACACTTAAGTGCTTATAACTTTTGATAGATTTGTCAGATCTTCAATGTCTTGAACGCGTTGGAAAGGTCTTTTAAATACCTTTCTGAAAATGTATAGCATGACAGGTTTTCTTACAAAAACCACCCTTTTTACAATCTTCCGGACTTTTGTTAAAATCGTTTTTTAAGCATAACTTTTGAAGTACTTAACTAAACTGCATGATTTTTAATAGCGACTTATGGGACCCCAAGACGAATCGTATGACGCCAAAACGGATAAAATCGGTTCAGCCAATGTCGAGATAATCGAGTGACAATTTTTTGATCAACATCCCACCACACACACAGACATTTGCTTAGAATTTGATTCTGAGTCGATAGGTATACATGAAGGTGGGTCTAGGAGGTCTAATTGATAAGTTCGTTTTTCGAGTGATTTTATAGCCTTTCCTCAGTAACGTGAGGAAGGCAAAAATTGGATGTCATTTTGGATGAAGACTCCCAAGACATATTCCGTATGCATGACGAAGTCCGATTTTGAAATTTTGAATTTTCAAAAAATACAAAATTAAAAAAAACTGGCGAATTTTTATATGAAAAACAGAAAAATATTTTTATCTTTTTTTAAATTTTTTTTTTGAAAATCTACCATCGTCATGCACACGGGACCGGTTTAACGAGTCTTCACCAACATTTTGAGCCGATTTAGTCGAAGCAATGTTGAGATATCGTAGCACCTGAGCAGTTCTCTAGGATTTCGGTCATTCGATTTTTTTTGTATTTTTTAATCCGACTGAAACTTTTTTGGTGTCTTCGGTATGCCCAAAGAAGCCATTTTGCATCATTAGTTTGTCCATATAATTTTCCATACAAATTCGGCAGCTGTCCATACAAAAATGATGTATGAAAATTCAAAAATCTGTATCTTTTGAAGGAATTTTTGATCGATTTGGTGTCTTCGGCAAAGTTGTAGGTATGGATACGGACTACACTGGAAAAAATAATACACGGTAAAAAAATTTGGTGATTTTTATTTAACTTTTATCACTAAAACTTGATTTACAAAAAACACTATTTTTAATTTTTTTATTTTTGATATGTTTTAGAAGGCATAAAATGCCAACTTTTCAGAAATTTCAGGTTGTGCAAAAATCACTGACCGAGTTATGAATTTTTAATCAATACTGATTTTTCAAAAAATCGAAATTTTGGTCGTAAAAATTTTCAACTTCATTTTTCGATGTAAAATCAAATTTGCAATCAAAAGTACTTTAGTGAAATTTTGATAAAGTGCACCGTTTTCAAGTTATAGCCATATTTAAGTGACTTTTTTGAAAATAGTCGCAGTTTTTTTTTTAAATTAGTGCACATGTTTGCCCAGTTTTGAAAAAAATATTTTTGAAAAGCTGAGAAAATTCTCTATATTTTGCTTATTTGGACTTTGTTGATACGACCTTTAGTTGCTGAGATATTGCAATGCAAAGGTTTAAAAACAGGAAAATTGATGTTTTCTAAGTTTCACCCAAACAACCCACCATTTTCTATCGTCAATATCTCAGCAACTAATGGTCCGATTTTCAATGTTAATATATGAAACATTTGTGAAATTTTCCGATCTCTTCGAAAAAATATTTTTGGAATTTTCAAATCAAGACTAACATTTCACAAAGGCCAAACATTCAATATTACGCCCTTTTAAAATGTTTGTCTTGATTTGAAAATTCCAAAAATATTTTTTTCGAAAAGATCGGAAAATTTCACAATTGTTTCATATATTAACATTGAAAATCGGACCATTAGTTGCTGAGATATTGACGATAGAAAATGGTGGGTTGTTTGGGTGAAACTTAGAAAACATCAATTTTCCTGTTTTTAAACCTTTGCATTGCAATATCTCAGAAACCAAAGTTCGTATCAACATAGTCCGAATAAGCAAAATATAGAGAATTTTCTCAGCTTTTCAAAAATATTTTTTTCAAAACTGGGCAAACATGTGCACTAAAAAATGAAAAACTGCGACTATTTTCAAAAAAGTCACTTAAATATGGCTATAACTTGAAAACGGTGCACTTTATCAAAATTTTAGTAAAGTACTTTTTGATTGCAAATTTGATTTTACATCGAAAAATGAAGTTGAAAAATTTTACGACCAAAATTTCGATTTTTGAAAAATCAGTATTGATTAAAAATTCATAACTCGGTCAGTGATTTTTGCACAACCTGAAATTTCTGAAAAGTTGGCATTTTATGTCTTCTAAAACATATCAAAAATAAAAAAATTAAAAATAGTGTTTTTGTAAATCAAGTTTTAGTGATAAAAAGTTAAATAAAAAAATCACCAAATTTTTTTACCGTGTATTATTTTTCCAGTGTAGTCCGTATCCATACCTACAACTTTGCCGAAGACACCAAATCGATCAAAAAGTTCCTTCAAAAGATACAGATTTTTGAATTTTCATACATCATTTTTGTATGGACAGCTGCCGAATTTGTATGGAAAATTATATGGACAAACTAATGATGCAAAATGGCTTCTTTGGGCATACCGAAGGCACCAAAAAAGTTTCAGCCGGATTAAAAAATACAAAAATTAAAATTGAAGAAAAAAGACCGATTTCGTAGAGAATTGCTCACCTGTTTTTTAAACTGCTAATTATAAATAACTATATCTCGGCAATGATACAACCAAATGTCTTCAAATTTGTTTTGTTAATAGATGAAAATGTACATTTGAATTCCCTGAAAACAGATTTTGTAAAAAATTTAAGTGTGTGCTCAAACCAAACATTTTTGCCAATTTACATGCATGTAACCCCTTAAACCATTTATGGAAAATAAAATCTCTACATAAAATTTACCCACGTCAGCCTAAAACTACTTCATCATCCTGAGCAGATTAATCTAGCTGGTTGCTAATTGGAATTTAATCTTCTCGGCATCCCTTTTGATAAACTTTACCATGTCCGTGCCGACGTGCGTTTGTTAATTATTATGTTACACACAAGAGCATCCAGTTCTAGGAAACAGCCTGGTTCTACCAGCTAACGAGTATACTAGAACCATGGATCCAATTGTTCTGCCCAACATCAGATAAATTATTTCCCTGATGATTTGAGATCGTCCTTCTGGAAAGGATGCGAGATTCATAACTCTTCTGGCTTGTTGAGTAAAATTTAGCAAGAACATGATTTCATATACACTGTTTAATTTTTTGTGGCATTAAACATTAAAAAAATTGATAATTTTAACAACTTTTAATTTCGGTTCAGATTGAATCAATGAGTCGATTTTAAAATTTAATGCTTTAAAAATGTTTTTTTTTAATTTTTACTGTGCTTTCACATATAATATGTGATCATCTCTAAAAAAATCCCGATATACATTTTACACACTGCTGAAATAATTATGTTATCCTATGCCTTATTGCTAACGAAAGGAGCAACACGTCACAGTATAACAAGAGGCACGAAGCAGGAATATTTTGCCGAGAAATGTCTGCCACACCGAAAAATGGCGAGTGTTGTCATGAATAAAAATCCCTCCTAATAAGGCCAATTATATTCAGCACGCGTTTGCTTCTGCTTCTTCGTCTTCATCGCCATCATCGGTATCATCAACACCAGGTGGCACTTCCGAATCGCCCAAAAAAAAAAGTGGAATTTGTTGATTCTATGACAATTTGCAAACTTCCTGCGATAAAACTCAGACATTTTTTTACTACTCTTCCCAACGGAAAGTCTGACTCTTGAGTGAATTTTCATCTCATTTCAACGGCAATCGAACTCAATCAACTTGTGGCCAAAAAAAAACTTCAAACGTCATCAGTCGACCACAAGCACTCTACAATTACGAAAGTTCCCTGAGGGGGAAGTTGTTCCTTCTTCTGGTCAGCGGATTGAAAGGACTCCCCACAGGAAGCGGGAAGACGTCCATTCGATAAGATGTTATTAAAGTTGAATTTTTCTTTTCCTCGCTGCCGCCAACTCTCCAGACTATTCGTTATCTTGCGATGTAACTACTTTACTGCGAATTTGGAGTTTCTTCATGGGAGATTTTATAATGTTCATAGGCGTCCATTATATTTCTACATTTTATTTTTTGCTTTAAAAAAAAATGTGGTTGAGCATACAAACTCAATTAATGTAATGAACATCAAAACTTCTATTATAGAAACTTAGATTTTTTGCATAATTTTATCGTCATCCAACCAAATAACTCTTATTTTATTTTCATAAATTTTAAGTTTAATTTGGTAGAAACAATGAAAATATTGAAAAGTAACCCTTCAGATTTTTTTAAAATTTTTCATGATTTTTAATTTTGTATTTTTTTATTCGGATGAAACATTATCCCCATGTCAAAAGAAGAGATTTCTAATCATTAATTCTTATCGAAACTTTTCAGAAACAAATGGTACACAATAGTGTTTCCCAAAAAAGGCGATGTTGCGGAAACCTTCGGACTCACCCGGATTTCAATAGGTTTTTGGCTCAGGAAAAAAATAGTACTCGCGATTTGTGATTTACTGAATAATAATCAGTTTTCATAAAAAAATAATATATTTTGTTCTAAAACCTTGAAAAATGCGTTCAAATTACCCCTTATTTCACTTTGAATCATAGTCTGGAGTCCTACCAATAATTTTCTGCATTCATATTGACCCTGGAAGTCGCCATTTTTCGTTGGCAGCATGATAAATTGGAAATAGTAGTTTATGCAACAAGTTGCAAAAAGAGGATTTTTTCAGCACGAGTCGTACATTTATCCAACGAGGTTCACCGAGTTGGATAAATACGAAGAGTGCTGAAAAAATCAAGTTTTGCAACGAGTTCCATACAACATTTTTTGCAATTCCAAAAAACACACACTGAGTGAAATTTTGTGTCAAATTTTCATGTATTTTGTCAATAAATCGTTTAAATCAAAAAAATGTTGAAAAGTGTTACTTTTCGAAACAAGTGCTGAAAAGTTCAACTTTTCAGCACCCATTTGAGTGCTGAAAAGTAGAACTTTTCAGCATTTATTTCGAAAAGTGTTGCTATTCGATTCTGTTATTTTTGGTACAGAAAAGAAGGCAATTTCTTCGTTCAAGAATGACAGAAAAAGTAAGTGGTTTCACGACGGAATTGCAAAAATAACTTTTTTGCCAGAAATTTTTACGAATTCCTCTCAAAAATGCATCTCAAAAAAATTTGGCATGTATTTTGAAATATCAGACTTTAGCACAAAAAATCTTTTTCAAGATTTTCATAAAAATTGCTTTTTAAAGAAAAATTGTTATTCACATTAATACATAGGTTTTTCTGACCGATTTTCGATTCGAAGCACACAAACTAAAATATATTTTTCATATAAATTTTAAGCTATTATAAAAATCTTTCAAATAATAAAAAAAATAAAAAAAGATAAGGTTTGTTTCAAGTTTCTGCATTCAGCCAGTTATTTCCGAAAAAATGCTTTTCAAAAATTATTTATATGAGTAATTCTCTACGAAATCGGTATTTTTTCTTCAATTTTAATTTATGTATTTTTTAATCCGACTGAAACTTTTTTGGTGCCTTCGGTATGCCCAATATAATTTTCCATACAAATTTGGCAGCTGTCCATTAGCGTGGTTCACGTTTCTATGAAAAAGACAAAAGTTGTTATTTTGTCTTGCATCAACCGGAATTTCGTTCTTTTATGTCCCCAGAAGCACTCCTGAAAATTTGAGCCCATTTGGTAAGGTCTAGGAGCTCCAGTTTTAATTTGAAATTTATATGGGATTTTGATATTTTGATTCTTACATAGTATGAGGATTTTAAAGATGACAGATACTTTTAGATGGTGGCTTTTGAAGGGGCCAGCCACCATCTAAAAGTATCTGTATCTTTAAAGGGTCACTTCCTAGCTTGTTGGTATGTTCTACAAAGTTGTTCCCAGTTCAAAACTATCTCTTACTACAAGAATCAAGTCATTTCATCGATTTATAAAAATCCTCATACAATGTAAAAGATAGTTTCCCATGGAAAATAAATCAAAATCCCATATAAATTTCAAATTAAAACTGGAGCTCCTAGACCTTACCAAATGGGCTCAAATTTTCAGGAGTGCTTGGGGACATAAAAGAACGAAATTCCGGTTGATGCAAGACAAAATAACAACTTTTGTCTTTTTCATAGAAACGTGAACCACGCTACTGTCCATACAAAAATGATGTATGAAAATTCAAAAATCTGTATCTTTTGAATGAATTTTTTGATCGATTTGGTGTCTTCGGCAAAGTTGTAGGTATGGATACGCAATACACTGGAAAAAAATAATACACGGTAAAAAAAATTGGTGATTTTTTTATTCAACTTTTTATCACTAAATTTGATTTGCAAAAAAAAATAATATTTTTTTTTTTTTTACTTTTTTATATGTTTTAGAGGACATAAAATGCCAACTTTTCAGAAATTTCCAGGTTGTGCAAAAAATCATTGATCGAGTTATGATTTTTTTAATCAATACAGCTTTTTTTCAAAAAATCTAAATTTTGGTCGCAAAAAATTTTCAACTTCATTTTTCGTTGTAAAATTTAATTTGCAATCATAAAGTACTAGAGTGAAATTTTGATAAAGTGCACCGTTTTCAAGTTATAGCCATTTTTATGTAACTTTTTTCAAAATAGTCGCAGTTTTTCATTTTTTTAAATTAGTGAACATGTTTGCCCACTTTTGAAAAAAAATATTTTTGAAAAGCTGAGAAAATTCTCTATATTTTGCTTCTTCGGACTTTGCTGAAACGACCTTTAGTTGCTGAGATATTACAATGCAAAGGTTTAAAAGCAGGAAATTTTATGTTTTCTAAGTCTCACCCAAACAACCCACCATTTTTCAATTTCGATATCTCAGCAACTAATGGTCCGATTTTCAATGTTTTACATCTAAAAATGAAGTTGAAAAATTGTTGCGACCAATATTTCGATTTTCTAAAAAAATCAGTATTGATTCAAAAATTCATAACTCGTTCAATGATTTTTTGCACAACCTGGAAATTTCTGAAAAGTTGGCATTTTATGTCCTCTAAAACATATCAAAAAATAAAAAAATTAAAAATAGTGTATTTTTGCAAATCAAGTTTTAGTGATAAAAAGTTAAATAAAAAATCAAAAAATTTATTTTTACTGTGTATCATTTTTTTACAGTGTAGTTCATATCCATACCTACAACTTTGCCGAAGACACCAAATCGACCAAAAAAAACCTTCAAAAGATACAGATTTTCGAATTTTCATAAATCATTTTTGTATGGACAGTTGCCGAATTTGTATGGAAAATTATATGGACAAACTTATGATGCAAAATGGCTTCTTTGGGCATACCGTAGGAACCAAAAAAGTTTCAGTCGGATTAAAAAATACAAAAAAAATCGAATGACCGAAATCCTAGAGAATTGCTCATATAGGAAAAAATCCTTGAAAAAAACAAATATTGTTTTAAATTAAGAAATCAAAATAAAGAAAATACCAGAAAACTAAACACACATTTTATGCTATTTGTAATTATGCTGAGTTATACTGACAGAGTCTGCACTGCACTGAAATGCGTTCCTTCTGGCAAAAAATATGCACCACCAAAAATCACAGTTTTCACTGCTGCTCTTCCACAACTTTCTACAGAAGCTTCTTCCCAGCTGGTTGCGGATGAGTGCCGACTTGCCACCCCACGGGGAAATATGGTTTTGCATAATAAATTCGTACACTTTTCCACGACGACTCTCGGCACAAGCAGCAGCAGCTAGTAGTGCCTGCAGGGAAAACTTGTAAAAAAAAACTGCTTTCTCCCTCTACCTCATAGAACCCTCGGAAACCACGTGGGTGTGGCGCCTGTTTGGCTTTTGGGGTATTCATTTTAGATGATGATATTATGTTTCTTTCAGCGTGGCTCGAAATTAATGTTTTCCTAAACAGCAAGGTGTCAGGGTGCGGTAGTTCTTATCCTTTTCTGTTCCAACAGAAGAAATTTCGATCCAATAAAAAAACAAGAAAAACGACGCCAGAGAGCTTTCCCGACCTCGTTAGTAAAGTTCAAGATCTTTCTGCCTCAAACTCTCGAAATTCACCGTCTGGGGACATTTCTCTAGACCTCCGTCAAGAGAGGCCTCTTGCGAGACAGTTCCGCACGGCTGGCGGGCACAGTCGTGGCCAAAATAGACAAGTTTTGTGGCAATAGCGAGCCGTCGAACACGCACGTCAAGTTGGGGTCTGATAACCAGGTTTTTTTTTTCGTTTCGTGCGGCGAGTTTGGCTGGTTCTCAAGTGGCTCGATTCGGTTCTCTTTCGGAATGACATCTGCCGGGGTGACATGATGAATGTGGGGGGGGCAACTCGGTTGTGTGGCAGTTTGATGAAATTGGAAAATGAAATGGGGTTCCTTTTGGAATAAGTCTTGGTTTGATTGTACATTTTTTTCAATTTTTATTTTGATGATTTGAATTTGGTGTTTAAAACAAGAAAGTAAAAAATACGAAAAAGAGTGTGAGTGTGAGTGTGAGTGTAGGTGTGAGTGTGAGTATTAAATTCATGAAAAAATAAATTTTCGCTAAACGGCCTCAATTTTGAACTGTCAAATTGGTACCAATTTACTGTTCGCCAAAAGTAGAGAGTATTGTTATCGATGATTAAAACTGTTTTTTTTTTGCAAGGATGAAAAATGTGTGGCTTTTGAGGACCTGGAGTTGGAGTCAAGAAATCTTAAGAAATTTGAAGGCAAGACCGTCATTTTTAATAATTATTTGTATCCACCCAGAAGCTGTCTTTGTTGTTTGATTCCATTTAAAAAACTACTGGTTTAGTAAAAATCTTATCTGTTTGTTGGATCAGCTTCGCTAGAATTAGCGAAGTTTTTACGATGGACCAAAAGCTGCAGGATTCCAAAATAAGCCAGCGTATTTATTTATGACATCGCAGAATGAAACTCTCGCCGCAGTTTTTCGTAATTCGTAAGAAAGAAAAACCTCTTTAAACCGATCAAAACATGAAAACACACACAATTTTTCAGCAAAAAAATACAAAAACTAGACAAAATAAAACACATACTACTGATTATAAAATAGCTCATTTTCCAGTAAGAAAAAAAGTTATGCTTGTGCATAAACAGCCTACTACTTTGTAGATGTAAACAAAGTGGGATCATTCGAAAATCACGTTACGCATTCTCTCTATTCATCACCAAGGTGAAAAGTTACAATCGATTAGAAAAAAAACATAAAGCTTCAGGGTATTTTAAAAAGTGGAAGTCAACTTAAAAATATCAGTAGGACATGGAAATCATGTGAGCAATTCTCTACCAAACCGTAAATGGATTTTATTTGTATTTTTTTCATTTGGCTCAAACTTTGAGGGGGCCTTCCCTATGACCAAATAAACTATTTTGTGTGATTGGTTCATCCATACAAGTCTCCATACAATTTTGGCTGCTGTCCATATAAAAATGGTATGTAAATATTCAAACAGCTGTAACTTTTGAGTCAATTTTCTGATCAATTTGGTGTCTTCGGCAAAGTTGTAGGTATTTGCTGAGCTATGGTCATTAGAAAATGGAGAGTATTTTTAAAAATTGAAAAACTGCAAATATTTCGCTAAAATCAAACTTTCGGTGGCTATATCTTGAAAACGGAGCCCTTTATCAAAAAATCTGTAAAGTACTTTTCGATTGCAAATTCAATTTTGCATTAAAAAATAATGTCAAACTTGTTTTTGCATGAAACTTTGATTTTTTCCAAAAATCACTGTTTTTCAAAAATTCATAACTCGGCGGCAGATTTTTTGATCATGTTTCTCTATGGCTCAAAAGTTGCAGATTTTTGCCCCTAAAACATATCAAAAAATCTCGACAATCAAAAAATACGTATTTTGGGAAATTGAGTTTTAGTGAAAAAAAAAAAGTTGATAAAAAAATTTGCAATTTTTTTTCCGTGTAGCTATTTTTTCTCAAAAGTCCTCAACAATACCTACAACTTTGCCGAAGACACCAAATTGATCAGAAAATTCACTCAAAAGTTACAGCTGTTTGAATATTTACATACCATTTTTGTATGGACAGCAGCCAAAATTGTATGGAGACTTGTATGGGTGAACCAATGACGCAAAATAGCTTATTTGGTCATAGGGAAGACCCCCACAAAGTTGAAGTCAAATCAAAAAATACAAAAAATAAAAATGGTTGAAATCGGCCGATTTCATAGAGAGTTGCTCAAGAGTTGAATGCAACTCTTAATGTTTTCTTTTTAAATCACGGAAGCAACTTTTAATGGGAAATTACTGACAGTAATAAAATTAGGCTTCTTCTGAAAGTTTAAACTGTAATCAACAATGGCACCCATTAAAGGTGATAAAATCATTATCTGCTGACCTATAAAACACAAACTTCCACCCATCACTGAAAGTGAAACCAGCAGAGTACAAAAAAAAACATCAACAAAACGACGAAAGTGGCTTCCTAATTAACAACTTTTTATATTAATTCACCCTACATCAACAACGTTGTCCCAAATTGCCAAACGCCCTTCTTGTTTCACCTCAGTGGTCAGACTCTGAACGAGAAAAAAAAAACCCCCAAACCATGATTTTCCTTTTACTTTGTAGCATAATAGCATGAAAAGAGCCCTCCTGGCCAGGCAGAGCCAGGCAAGCGTTGATAATCCCCTTCAGCCACCCTCCACGATGATAATGATGGCCATCGCCACCATAATGATGACAAAGGTATGCAAAATCATGCCCCCGCCAAAAACCGACACGACAATCACTCACAATATAGACAAGGTGCACAGTAAAAAAAATGTAGAAGTTATAGAAGATTTGCATTTGCATTAGAATGTTTGACATGAAATATCGTATTTTTTCGAATTCAACCTTTGAGTTTCAACATAAAAAATATTTTCCACTGTGTAGCAAACCACCTCCGGCCACCTCCCAGTTTGGCAACGTGGAGTCTTTTGTGGAGGGTTCCCAACATGATTGAGAGCGAAAGTCAAAAAGCGACCACCTTTAACAAAACGCTGGAAAAGCGCAGACAAAAAAAAAGGTGGAAAACCTGGAAAAGTCCTCCTGTAATGAAAGATTCATTTTCCACCTTTCCCCCACCAACTTCTTCTTGAAGGGGCCAGCAGCTGCGCTGCAGTGACACTGGCAAATGGTTCGCTTTTGTTTGCGAATATTCTCAACATAAATTATAATTTATGAACTTGGATGGCCTTTTTTTCTCTTTACTCTGAACTGGCCGGCGCCCTGATGGTGGGAAGTTGTCTTTTTGTGAAGTCCGACGGTGTTGGGTCACTTTAGGTTTGAGACAAGCACTTTATTTGCGGGGATTTTAAGAAATGTTTTCTTAGTTTTTAGGATGCAATAAATTGAAAAAAAAAACTACTTTTCGAAATCAACTGCTTAGACTTCTGTTAACATATTACAATCATATCGATTTTTCCTATTCAGATGCCTGATGCCCAAATATGTTCCAACCTCAGATATTATCCAAACATAAACAATTCTCAAAACAAGCCCAAACAAACCCTCCAACCACCAGAAAAAAAACACCCAAAAACAAGAAGAATCGCCTCTCCATAACCTTGATAAATTGGACCTATAAAAATGTTAAGCATTTCTTTATTGATACTGAAGCGCCAGCCATAAATCAAAAGTTAAGAAAGTGGAGCCCCGGAAAATCATCTTCCACGCCCGCTGGCCACCAAAACCGGAAAAACAAGATTATCCCTTGATCCTAGACTTCCACTTCCAGCTCCGAAAGAATGCCAAGAGTTGTTCTGCAAGTTCCGAGATTGTCCCCACACCTTACAGCAGTGGTCAAACGGCAAACTTCTGTCTCTGCCTTCGGGGCGGGAGAAGCAATCGTTTAGGTCCGACGATTTGCTCGTCGAACGAAAAGTGTCCCCACATGCTGTGGGAACTGTCCAGCGCGGGCCACCCCGGAAGCCTTGCCCGAGAAGAGAGTCTCGATTTATTTGCGTTATAAATGTGATTATCTTGTTTTATTTATGGTTCTGTTTTGGCTGGAAGAGTCGTCTTTTGGTTAAGGATACTTTTTCCGTTACTCCTTTTTTCTTGATTTTGTTGGTTCTTGTGTGAGAGACTTTGGCGACGTGATGACATAAATATTTATAAAAAAGTTAAACATACTTTGGCTGCGAGCTCGAGTGCAGTTTCTTTAACTATGATCAATAGTTTGTAGTATACTTTCGTAGATTAGTCAACAGATTTTGTTCTAGACTTTATCTTCAATTTGTAATGCATTTGGATTTGATAATTTAAAACAGATTCATCTCTTTAATATCATGCACCATAGATTAAGAAGTTGCATATTTCAATTTCTGAACAAGATAAAAAATAAAAACTGAATCAATTCAATGTTGCATTTGATGTAAAATGAAAAAAAAAACAAGTTTAAATATAATATTTATTGAACCATACCATACCAAATAGACACATAATCGTCGGTTATATGGTGCATTGTTCAATAATTACTTAGGCATAATGCTTTGTTTTGATTTAGCGGATTCAGTTCGATTTGCAACATTCTTGATTATTTTTCTGTCGTTCGTTTGTTTGGCAACTGTGCCGGTAGATTGATTCATCGGATTTTTTCGTTAAAATTTGTTGATCGTAATAGTTTATTCCAACTAGCAGTTTTAGTATTAACTCATCAAACTATCCATTTTTTCAAGAGTAAAGCGTCTTTTATTACTGTTTTTGATATTTACTCGCGTTATCATACAAACATTAAAATATACTGATAAGTCCAGCCCATAGCACTTCTGCTCGGTTGGCACGCGTTCGATTAAAAAAAACTTTTTAAATAATCGATTATTTATCTTTCCGCAGCCGGCTGCCTAAGATTTAAAATTTTCAACCGATAAACAAAATGCTCATGGTCACATCACTGCCACTCGTGAATCCTGACCTCATACCCATCTACTAACCCCCTCAAAACTCATGTGATACTTTGTCGGAGAAGCAGTCGATTGGGCGGTCTCTATCATTCAAGTATCGGACTAACATTCCCATCCACTTCCCCGTGACCCTACCACTGGTCGTGGCCGGCGCCGGTATTGATCAGCATGATAGGGGCCTTTGAGAAGTTGCGAAGCGAGGAAAGATAGCGCCCACTCATCTTCCACGGCTCGTGGATGTAACTTCTGGAGGTCCTGGTCAATAACGGAGTAGCAACTGCGGGTGGGCACCTATGCTTATGCTTATGCTTATGCTTAATATTTATTGAACTTTTTTTAATACTATTGTTTTTATTAGGCTCTTTTCGGTACTGGAACCTGGTTAGGATCAAGTCAGCTTTTGTAATTACATTTTTCCTAAAGCAAACAGTATTAACAGAGGATCTTGTATGTAAATGTGGTTCTATCCCAATGAATTCTGGGGAATGGAATTCTGGGAAATGGGATTCTGGGGAATGAGATAAAACCTGTAATGTACTGAGCATGTTCAAATTTGTACTGAATTTTTTGCGGAATTTTATAATAAATCAATGTTTATGAAAATCATTTAAACATGCATGATTTGTTTTTAAATTATTGTTCGAAGGCAATTTAACATGAATAACAATATGGTTATAACAAAGAGTAAAAAAAAATGTCTGGAGAATCGACTCTCGTGTTCGGTTTTTGCAAATTTTGATGTTTAGAACACTTTTGAAAAAAAAAACAGTTTTAGAAAATGATTTTTGTATTTTTTTTTTAGGTGAGTTGCTCCATCCTGTATTTTTCGTGAGTCTTTTTGTAACATCTTAAGCTATTTTCACAAATAAATTGAACGAAAAAAAATCGTGGGCTCACCTTTAAATTTGACTTTTAACTTGATAATCAAAAAATGTCATAAAAGTGGAGTGTTTTTTTTGTTTCAGTGTATTTTTTCGGAAAGCCCGTTAAATTTTCGACAAGTTTGTTTTTGACCACTTTTTGATACGAAGCAACGGCTTCAAGATACAGCAATATTTAAATTACAAAATACAAAATTATTCAAAACACTTACGCCCTTCTAAAATGTCATTATCGAGTGAAACTGGCTCCATAAACACAAACATGGCTTATATAAGCGTAGGATAACATGTCTACAAAGCTTCATTGAAATCGGAGAGGGTCGGATACAACCGATTCCCTATTTGACATGGAATTGCTCTACACAGAAAAAAAAGTGAATTTACTCGACACGTAATAATTGAATGACATGTAAACTCAGTTGATGTAAACTTGAGATTCGTTGTAAACGGTTGAATCACACGTAAAATCATGTTTTTAAGTATAATTTGTTGCAAATTTACATCAAATTACATTTAAATTTAAATGTTTAATGACGTGCAAAAGATTAAATGTTTAATGACGTGCAAAAAGAATGAACATCATTAATGATGTAACATTAGGAAATATTTTTTTGTGTGTATAACCAACGATTTATATAACAATGTCAGTGCGTGGTACTTATGTTTAGCTCTCTTAGAAAACATGATATCACGAGCCATTTTATTGCACTTTAAACATTTTGGGAAATCAAGCACAATTCTAAACTTCATAAAAATGTTTGGAAATCTTAACTATTTGAAAATATAAAATAATTTGCTGTTTAAATGAAATGAACAAAAAATATCGTCTTCAAAAATTAAATATTTAGTAAAACATTTCATGACTTTTTTAAAGGTCCTATTATGTTTCATATGTTTAAAGGTCAATTTAAAAAAAACTCCAGATTTACTTGTTAGTTATATTTTATGTTAAAACATGTTTGGCAATAATATTTAATGGTTTTTGTAGTAAAAGAGTTTCTTACAAATTTATTATTGAATGTTTATAATTTTGAATACGCTATTCCTAATGTTCCTTATAAACCTGCATTCAAAAACAAAAGAAAACTAATTTGAAAATAATACCTCCAGGTAAAATGGTTAAATTTAGCTCAAAATTTATTAGAATAAATTTTGTTTGGCTATGTGATAACACACTTAGATTTTTTTTTACGAAATTCGGTAGTTGAAAAATCGGTCAAGTTTAAACCATCTGTCAAAATAAATAAATTTTACCGAATTTCGGTTGTACCATGAACAATAATATATTCATTACCGAATTTATGTTAAATTTTACCGAATTCGGTAATTTTCAGTATACCGAACTGTTCAGCAGTTATAAATTCGGATAACTTTACCGAGTTCGGTAAAAATATCTGAGAGTGTATGTATTGCCAATTATCTCAATTTAAAGTCGATACTTTTACTTTAACTACTAAATGTGATCTTATGAAATTGTACCGCAATTTGATGATTTTTTTGAGATCTATTTCAATAGCATTTAAAAAAAACACGAAATTTTAAAATGAAAAAAAAATTGTTCTAAATGAAAAATAGATTCGAAAAGTCCATTAAATTTCCATTAAAATGACATGCTCCAACATTTTATACAGTTGAGAAACGGAAAATGGCAGAGTTTTTAAAACTTTTTCAGTGTTTTTTCGATGAAAAATACGTTTTTTCGGAATTCTGGGTACGCCATCAAATCGGGCGTCTAATTTTTCATAAAAGTCCCTTTGACACCAAATTTCTTTCTCATCACCGTTTCAGGCTGCAAATTATTGAAAAACACCTCTTTTTTCGCATGTTCAAAAATGGAAGGGGTCGTACCGCCCCTCCGTCACGAGATATCAAAAAACGGACCTCAGATTCGTGATCAGGGACAAAAGTTACCCTGAGGACAAAGTTTGACGCAAATCGAAGAGGGGTCGGGGCAACTGCTGTGTGAGGCGGCGAAGAATAATTACCCAATAACATTTAAAATTGGATTCAGTTAGAAAAGTTGTATTGAGCAAAAATTTCATTTATTTCAAATTTCAAGCATTACTAAAAAGCAGCCGTGGATGTCTGGTTACGGTGTTTGCTTTGTAAGCGAATGGTCCTGGGTTCGATTCCCATCTGCTCCCAACGAGAAAGTATAGGAAATATAAATCTTGAAACTCTGAACATGAACGAAAAATCAAAGTCGCTCGAGCAATGCTTGAAAAGGGATCGATCACTGAACGGGATTGCTCGATATTCGATAGAGCTTTCTGTCAGCGATCATTTCCCAAAACGATATTTGATCGCTGACACACAACGCCTATCATGACCGTCATTGCTTGGCAACGGTCGGTGAACGTGAAACCGAAGACGAAACGAACGAAAAATGAGCACCACTCAAGCAGTCGCCCGAACGAGACAACGTGCTCTTTCGCTTTCTCTCGTTTTTGTCTCTCTCTTCCTAGTGTATGCTACGTGGTGACAGAAATCATATGATTGCTATCATTGGAGAGATGATCGGAATCTCGGTAGAATGTCAAACGACCGCTCTCTAGTCGATTTTTCTCCTGGAGGGAAGTCAATGATTGTGTGAGTGTCTTTGCGTAGTACTCATTCCTTTGTGTGTGAAACGAACGAAAGCAGAAGAAATCAGGTTGTCACAAAAAAAGTCGAAATTTCGCAAGCCCTGCGCTCGAGTCGGTGTTCGATCCCCGTCCTTTGGATTGGAAAGCAAAAATGCTAACCACTAGGCCATCGCGACTTGGTGAGCCTTGACTGGAATTAGGAATACTGTTACTATCAACTATATACGCACTGGGTCCTTGTCCATTTGACAAGTGTTCGGAAGTTCTAAATAACGTTTGAATCCAATTGGTCCAAACGTTCTTCAGGGCGGGGCTTGTCGATAAAGCTGAAGTACCTTGCGCTCGGCCCCAGCGTAGAAATGGGTCACCGAAGCTCGGCAGAGCTAACACCTTCAGAATGCCTATGCGAGTTATTCGCATGTATAGAATGTAGATCTAAAAATACATGGAAACAACTCAATTTGTAAGAAGCGGCCGCGTGGTCCCGTTTGGTTGGTTGCACAAACACACTCACATAGTAATAATAAACTCAAATATTTATTAAAAACTTCAAAGATTCACGACCTCATCAGAAACATAAATTGAAGGCTTTGTTCTGTGATAAATCATGCAAGTAAAGAGAATATAATTTCTTTTTTTTAAGTTTGCATATTATTTTTAAGCTTTGATAACATTCTCAACCATAACCATTTTTTTTTGAAGACCGAAAAATGAATTTGCACAGTAGGTAAAAAAGCCTAAATTTGGTGGAAAAAATGTTTTTCATACAGAAATTACATTTTTAAATCGCTAATAACTTTTGAGGATCGAGTTTGACAACTATGGTATGTTCTACATACCTAGTTGTAGAGCATCAATGAGAATCTCAGTTTTGGGAATATTTGGATGGAAATAGCGCTCCGTGCAGACAAAACAGTAAGAAATTTGTGTTTTTCATACATTTTTTCGATTTTCCCATACAAACATAACCCTCGAGTATCAATGGGTAGGAAATGTTGACCAATTTTGCTCATATTTGGTACAGAGTCCTGAATTAGTTCAAAGAATAATAATCAGCTTGTGGAGCGAGGTTTTGAAAAGAAAAGATCCTTATTCTGGGCACCCTTACACAGAAAAAAAAGTGTAAAATTACACGACACTGAATTGATGTTTCCCATTTAAATAACCTTAATTTAAAATTGACATTCATCGTAAAGTGTTAAATCACACCTAAAGAGGGTTCATGTAAACTGAAATTAAACGTAAAGCGTGTTTCTCATGTAAACGATTTTGAATTTGTTGCCTTTTGCCAAAATTTGAATTATGAAAAGCATGTAAATTATAATTCATCGTAAATTTTGCCCCATGTAAAAGTGAAAGAAACACAAATTTCAATTGAAACCTTAGCTGTTGTTATTGACAGTTCATTATTATTTACGGTTGGTGGGGAACGGTGCTGGAGTGTTTTGAAGAGAAATGGCCAGTTTGGCTAGAAAAAGCAGAAGTTGCACATTCATTTAAATGTTTTACTGTAAACAAAACTTGAATGGTCTTCCGGAGGTTGTCAACAACGGTAGCAATGCAAATGCAAGAGTTGTTTTCATCGAGCTCATAAAAATCAAAACATTCTTGCTGGAAGCTGATTCTTCCGAAGCAATCTGATGTTTATGAGCGAAATTCCAATGGAATGGAATGAAACATCAATGCTTCCGGCTGAATCGCAGCGGGATGAACGAGTAAGTAAATTTAAGTTCTGATTAATACTTACAAAATAATTTTAGTTTCTGCAGCTGCTGACACTGTCCCCTGAGAGAAGGTGCCGTCTCAGTTTCCTTGACTACCAGCTGCTTCTTGCTGCGGTGGCCGCGAACGCCGTCAGCATCCTTTTCCGGGTTTCTTCGTCGGCGGAGGCACGGCACGGTACGGGCAAGTTTGTCCGAGACAACGGTGGCTTCACTTCATCGTCCGGTAGATCGCCATCGAAACATCCGGACCGGGTGGCTGATATTTTTGCACGATCGTGACGGATGGAGCGGCTGCGGGTTATTTTGCCTTGGTTCACATCCGTATCAGATTCTGGTCTCATTCCTACCGGTAAGAATATTTCGCGGTATTATGGTCATCCTGGCACTAGTGGCCGAATTTGGTGATAAATACTCACGAATTAGAATTTCCATATTTATTTTCAAATTAACAGGAATCCCTCTCAGTTTCTTGTCACTGGCTTGAACATGACAGAACGGACACAACGGACAGAACACAGAAACAGAACGTTAAAACTGTCGGAGTACAATGCACGGTAATCTTTAAATGCTGAAAAGTTAATCCACGCAACTCCGACAAGCTAAGTAACCCAATTTGGTTAGTCAAAGATGATATTCTATAATGAGTATTATTTTTCTAGGAAACTTTTGAAAAGTTGCACATCATCAAACAGAGTGTTGAGTTGTACAATGCTAATGCAAATTTCTACATTAAGCAGTAATTTTTGCACCCTTTTTTGGAAGTATTTTTGATCAAACTATCGTAGCATTTATGAGAGTTAGGTACTTTCAATTGGTCCAAAAAATAATGCTTAAATTTGAGATACTTTTGTTCACAGCGATAAAACTTATTTTTCTAAGTATAATGTCCCTTTGTACGACCGCAAAAGTTTTAAAATTACTGTTAAACCAATTAAAAAAAAAAAAAACTACGCGACCCTTCTTGACAGAAAAGTTCCTACTTCACAGCTCGTTTCTAGGAGACCATAGCCCATCGAATGTTGTCTTGTCACTTTTTGTTGCTTTATAAAAAAAAGAGATCAGAAATGATTTTTAGTCATGTTTTTTATTTTATTCTGGAAGATTTATAATCGTCATCTGGGTCGAATTGGGATAGCTGTTTTAGCGTTGTTACTGCACAATATTTGGATATGACTAGTTTCGGATTTTTGTCAGCAGCTGTACTCATTTAATTTTTTTCTTATGTCGAGAACCAGTAAAAATACGTTTTCTTGCGTTTATAATCATATTTAGCAAAAAGTTTTTTTCGCGTAAAAAAAATTTCAGACTATGCCTCGATATTTTGAAAACTAATGATTGTAAATCAACTGGCCGCGAATAAAATGCATTTTTTGCAATTCCGTCCTGAAACTACTTACTTTTCCTGTCATTCTTGAATGACGAAATAGCTTACTTTTCTGTACCAAAAATAAAAGAATCGAATAGCAACACTTTTCAATATAAATGCTGAAAAGTTCTACTTTTCAGCACTGAAATGGGTGCTGAAGGTTGAACTTTTCAGCACTTGTTTCGAAAAGTAACACTTTTCAACATTTTACAAATTTCAAAATTTGATTTAAACAATTTATTGACAAAATACATGAAAATTTGACTTAAAATTTCACCCAATGGGTGTTTTCGGAATTGCAACAAATGTTGTATGGAACTCGTTGCAAAACTTGATTTTTTAGCACTTTTCGTATTTATCCAACTCGGAGAACCTCGTTGGATAAATGTACGACCTAGTGTACGACTCGTGCTGAAAAATCCTCTTTTTGCAACTTGTTGCATAAAATACTATTAAAACACTTTTTTCATCCAAACCTAGGCTTGTGATTCCTATTTTTATATTTTTTTTAAATTTATGTTGATATGACCGTAGGAGAACTACAGAGTAATACAGAGTCATCACTGCGGCCGCATGACAGCCGCAGAAAAAAATGGCTGTTGTCTAAGGTTGCCTTGAGTTTTGAGCTGAAATTTTGGAAAATATTCAAAACACGCCAAGTTGTCAGCCTAATCAACGCTGAAATTCAGTTCATCTTGCTGATTACCGTATTGTCCGTTTCTCTCAAAGGTACACACCGCACGGCATTTCAGAATGTGCCGCAGACACTGTTGCCAGCGATTTTCTGCACTTTTGGTGCAATAAAAACATTCCCGGCAACAATGCCATGCAATTCGAAGAAGAAGATCAACAAAAACAAAACGCACAGTATGAGATTTGACAGCGCGCATTTGCCGAAAGTGCGGCGCGTCGTTTCGAGGCTGGTATGCCGCGTGTCTTTTTCGGGAATACGCGCAATAGTAGTTCGGCGGGTTTAACGTCCTGTCAGTTGAAGCAAAGGAAAAACGTGATTAAATCTCGCAATAAGCTGTGTATTTACCCAAAATTGAGTAGATGCGAAAAAACACCAACTCCGACAGAATCCAGAAAGCCAGTCTACTATTTTAACAGGTCATTGATTTATAAATGTCAAAAATGATATTCAAAACAAACGTCAAATTTTACAGCCAGGAAAAAAAATCTTAACTTGCAGTAAATTAGTAGCTTAGTGTGTCTAAGACAGTTTTTTTTACTAGAAATCAAACTTAATCAATGTTATCAGGTACGTAGCCGGTATGAGAAGTTGAAACTTCCTGAATATTACATTTTTATTCATGTTGTTTTCATTTCTAGGTGAAACGGTAAACCTAACTCTGAAACCGTAACCACTCCCTGTTCACCACGGTCAGCAAAAAGTGCATGAACTGCGTTTGTGAAAGAGGATTTAAGGTCAGGAACCTGGACGCCAATGCGAATCGAGGCTGCCCTGCACCAGCACAAGATCTCCTGGCCGGAGGAATCGACCATCCACATCACCAGCAGCCCCACGATCTATTGACAGGTTTGCCACGATTCGAGCTCACAAATCGCCAACCTGTTCGACGCCGACCCGCGGACGCTGTTCCCCTAGCCGGCGAGCATCTTCAACCGGGGCTCGTTTAAGGCGGCCGAACCGGAACAACGGGAATCGATTTTCTCACTGACCTCGTCGAGCGGTTCCGTCTTTCAGGGGGCGCTGATACGAACGAAGATGTCTCGTGTGCAAGGACTTCCGGACCGTCTACTGCGGGGACGACAAGCGGGCGGACGCCAACGACTAGGCCGTGTACGCGTCGACCAAGGAGGTCATTCAGCAGCAGCAGCAGAAGCATCTTCTTCAACCTCCAACATCTTTAGCGCTGTCGTCATCGTCAGCTTCGAGCAGCTACAACGGTGCGGGACCACCGCCGGTTCCGATCAAGCCGGACCACTTAGAGGGACGAAGGGTTGCCGTAAATATTAAAGGACCTCGGTAGAATGATGAAGTACGTCCCAGTCATGTGATGACGTTTCTGTACGCCTGTTTTTACGTGTGAGTATCTAAAATGCTTTTGTTTTCATTTTTCCTAATCAAAATCTCTGTGATAAGCTTATATTCCCGTTTAGTGGTTTAGAAACCAACGAAATAATATCAAAACCGTTTATTTCTGAAAAACTAAATTGAATATCTTATTTTGATAGTGGTTTGCGGATTGCATTGTGATAAATTTGTTGATAAGATATTAAGAACACACACTTAGATGAAAATTAAAATTCTAACCCTTAGAACCTCCGATAATACAAAAACAAAACCAAGCTCCACCGAATCTGAATTCCGATACAACATTTAAACGCTTTGTTCTTAATAAGACCAAACGTATTGTTTTCTAAACAATAATCCACAAAAGCGTTTGAAATTTACATCGGATTTTGGATTCAGTGGAGCCAAAAATTTTTATTGCTTTGGGTAAATTTACGTTATTTTCATCGGAAATTTACACGATTTCGATAAATTTTCTCAAGGCACATTTAAATCGGATGAAATGTATATTTACAATGAATGTATTGTAAATTCGCATCATTAATGACGTGCACTTTTGGTACATCATAAATCATGTAAATTTACCGAATTTTTTTTTTCTGTGTATGCACAGTCAAATATGAATTGTTTTTCTTGGTAAGATGTTAAACAAAATATTTAGTTTTTGAACTTAGTTAAGTAATTACTTTAAAAATCTCACAGTTTATTGAAAGGCTGGTATAAAATATGACTTTATGAAAATAATAGAAACAAACGAAGAGGAGGTTAAGGATTCATCGATTTTCACTTTTTTAACAACATAACGTCATGATTCGAATTCCCGGACGCTTCGAAACCCAGACACCTCATCTTGTTTTATCAATTATTTGAATATAAGTTCGCATTATGTATGTCAAAACTGTGTTATATGATGAATTCTAACATAAACTTTCATTTAAAGTTTGTTTGAACGCTGTAGATAATGTCAACACAAATAAATAAAATAAAACTATAATATTACCAAAAATGCGAAACATTTCACGTGAAATATTTCAAAGGCGTCCGAAGCACCGGGAAAGCAAAGCAGAAATTTATGGTTTTGATTTTATTAAATTCTAGCAAATTTTTATATAAAATATCGATTGTTTTGATGTTAACAGCTTATTTGAGACTTAAAGAATGCCATTCACTAACATTTCAGTCCAAATTTGTGCGATTCATTAGCAAAATCGAGTGTCCGGAATTCGAAGCAAAAGTGTCCGGATTTCGAATCAGCTTTTGTCAGTGTCCGGGATTCGAAGCACAACAAGTCATTTTAATTTTCAAATTCAGATGAAAAATAGTTAGAAAAGATATATTTTGCATGCATTCTCTTAAAACTGAGTATTAATACTACATCCTGACGATAATTCTTCATTTCCAACTTATAACATGAATTTTTGCCAGCTATAACGAAAATGATATGCTACTAAGTGTCCGGATTTCGAATCATGACGTTATCACTGGAACGCCCAACGCATGTCCAACTTACACGGACGCCCAAACCTCCCAAAAAAGGTGGAACGGTATCTTCAACTCGCTGGTTCTCGGGAATAACTCAACCAATCGGGACGATTCTTGTTTCCAGTGATTTGTAAGAATGTCTAGATGATCCTAAAATTTTGCAGAACTTGAACAAATCTGTAATTTCTGCGACCGAAAACATCGTTCCACCTTTTTTTAAAACACGCGAAAAAAAAAGTTGGAACGATGTTTTTGATCGCAAAAATTACAGATTTGATCAAATTAAGTTCTGCAAAGTTCTAGAATTAGCTAGACATCCTTACAAATCACTGGGAAGAAGAATAATCTTGATTAGTTGAGTTATGCCCGAGAACCATTGAGTTGAAGTTACCGTTTTTGGAAACTGCCTGTTCACTTTCTACTGAGCGATTTATTACTACATTTCAGATTGCTATTAGGTGCTGTAATTAAACGTCAAAGTGCTGATAAAAGATAACATTAAAGCCAATAATGATTTTTTTGTTATATTGAATATATTATGTATTATGTAGTTTTCGGCTTTAAGCGCAGTCACCAGATACAAAAGTCAAAAATTGCTTGCAAAACTTGTTTTTTTTTTCTTTCTTTTGAAACAACTTTCCCGGCCGCCAAGAATGTGGGTGGTTGACGAAAATCATCGTCGATTTGCCAAAAGTAAAAGGAAACTTTCGCCGAGTCAGCCAAAGTTTCGGCCGCATTTTTTTTTTGTGTTCCCTTTTTATTACTACCTCGCTAGCAAATGTGTCAAACTCTTTCCTACAACCAATGATTTTCAATAAAACCTAATTGCTTTTTGCACACCAAAGTCTCACACACACACACCGGCTGCGGCTGCAATCTCGTGCGACACCCAAAGGTGACATCTGGTGGCGGTGGTTCGGGATGAGAAGAAAGATGAATTCGCCGGAAAAGTCCAACTTTCGCTTAAGGGGAAAACTTGCCGGGTTATCGATTTTCAAGACGACGAGGATTGTGTCGTTGTGCGCATAAATTTGAGGGTATTTTTGGCAAACAATTTTCGAATTTATAATCAATCGGCGAAGGGGCACACTTGTTGTTTGCGCTTAAAGTTTGCTCAACATTAGGGTAAAGTCAACAAGTGAAAATCAATTTGTTTACTTGTGTGATGTGGTTCATTTTTCTCTTGAATGGACGTTGGTGACCATGAAACTCACAATAAAAAATCAAAATCTATTCCTTGCTTTCAGTTGAACTTCCGCTAACAGGAAAGCCATAAATATTCGCTTTCCATAACGAGATGGGTGGAACGGGTCCAATTGAAGCGACATCAATTAATTATGAAGACCTAATTTAAACTTCTTTTCGAAACGACAAGTCGTCCAGGGGCGGAAGAAAACCGTTCAAGAGCAATGCCAACAATCCACGTGGAAAGTCACTGTGCTTCGTGGCGGAAAAAAGAGGCAAACGCGAATTTTCATCCCTCATCCTATAGTCGTTTCTGGGAGTTGTGGGTGGTGCTGATGACGGACGGCTAAGCCATCGCTGAGCATAACCTCAAACAACCCCAGCAAGTAGATGAATGTCACTAGAGATTTTTATCGCTGATTTCACGTGAAAAGAAAATTTCCTCCCCCACTTTCCACTTTCCACAATTGAGCACTTGTTGTCGTTTGCCGTTTTGTTATTATTATTACTCTTAATAATCATATTTCATTCAACTGCCACCACCATTGTGATGCTGTGTGTGTGTCAAACCCCCCTGCGAACCGAGCTTCATTGTTTGGGTAAATAAAGGAAAGAGGAAGCGCCGCGGTGTGATGGGAAAAATATGCTTCGTTGGGTCGCGATCCAAACCGGCAATGTGGCCACGGGGCTTCTCCCAATTGGGAGAACCTAACAACGACGACGAACAACAACCCTCGGAGGTTTTTCTTTAAATTTTGAACAACCGTACCGCATCAACAGTGGCCGGAATTCAGCGGGGAAATTTTGTGGAGTAAATATTGGAATTAAAATTTAGGATTTTCGCTGGATTGCGTGGGAGTTTGGGAGAGGATCGATGAGATGGAGGTTTGAGGCTGGCCAACACAAGAAAAAGCGGGGAAAACTCAAGAATTCGACTGGCAACAGTAAAATACTTTTCTTCAAAACTGAATTTTGTCTTTTTCGATCTTATTTCCTCCACAGCAAATCTCCGTGAAACCTGAATTACCCCATAAGTCCATGATGAAACATTGCCAACTGTATAAGCTCTCAACGCCCATTTTTCACAATCAAAAACGCTTCAAACTACCCAACAACTCATCAAATCTAAACTCTCATCAACCTTTTGCTTCTTCTCTCTTCTAGTATCCAACCCACCCACGACCTCACCGGGTCCCCCCACGACGGAAGCGCAGGACTTTTGGGTCAACAGTGCCGGCCGAAACAACGATTCCCTCCCGGGGCTGCACCACCACGGTGGCAATGGGCCCGGGAGGCCCAGGCCAAAACGGCCAGCATCATCCCAATTCGTATTCCGTGCACGTGGTTGATAAAAGTAAGTGCCACTTCCAGCCGGGAGAGAATTCCCTGGCAGTGTGAATCATCATCGTCATTAGTGGCGAAGAGGTCACTTTTCCCTCTACCTTCCGACAAAACTCCGGAAAACACACTAAGCTGGTAACAATTTAGAGGAGGGCACTTTCTAGAACCATATGTAATCCCTTTAGGGGACCATCAACACCTAATTGAATTAAATTTACACTTGAGAGAAGAAACTTTTTTGCCAGCTTAGTTCCGGAGCAGTCCGGCCGTTGGAATTCGGTGGATTTCGTGTTCACTCATTTCGGTATTTTCTCACTCTTGCGAACCAGATTCCAACCTGAACGAGATTGACCGGTCCGAGCAGAACTCGAAGGTTATCTACTGGGCGACCAACAGCAATGGAAGCAGTAGGGGTAAGTAATCGATCTGACAGAGGAAGTCAATTAGATTTAAGTGATTTTAAATTCTTGCTTTTTGCAACCGATTTTCTAATTTTTTGGTCAATTGCTCAAATATGCAAAATCAACAATCATAATAACCATTGCATCTAGAGCAATTCCAGCTCAAATCAGGAATTTTTCTGATACTTTTGTACCCGACCCTCTCCTATTTCAATGAAACTTTGTAGACATGTTATCCTAGGCCTATATAAGCCATTTTTGTGTATATGGAGCAAATAGTACTCGAGAATAACATTTGAGAAGGGCGTAAGGTATTTAAATATTTTTGTATTCTGTAATTTAAAATTACTGTATCTCGAAGCCGTTGCGTCGAATCAAAAAGTGGTCAAAGACAAATTTGTAGGAAATTGGATGGGCTTTCTGAAAAAAATACACTGAAACAAAAATACACGCCACTTCTATGAGATTTTTTGATTTTTTAGTCTAAAACTTAAATTTGAAGGTGATGTCACGATTTTTTTTCGTTCAAAATTTTTGAAGAAATAGCCTAAAATGTTACTAAAAGACTGACGAAAATTGCAGGATGGTATGTCCCTCCTAAAAAAATACAAAAATAATTTACTAAAACTGTTTTTTTTTTTAAAGTGGTCTAAACGTCAAAATTTTTAAAAACCGGTGGTAGGAATCGATTCTACGGACAATTTTACATAAAAGTCTCCGTATTGACCATTGTCCTATGTCCAATCCTTGGGAAGATACAGTGGTTTTAAAAATAAAAATGTTGAAAAAACGGGATTTTTGGTGGTTTTTGACAATTTCTATAAGACAGACTTGGTTTTTCAGTCTCGTAAATATTTTTAACGGAAAGCTCGTCCAATTTCCCATAAGTTTGCCTTTGACAGCATTTCAATTGGATGTAAGGGCTTACAGATATAAGCTTAATTACATACAGCTAAAAAAGTAGTAATCCAGCTGCGTGTAAAAGGCCTGGGTGTAAAATAAACTTTGCATTATTTTATGAAATTCTGTGTAATATTACACCCTGAAATATGTAGCCCATCAGTATGGGAAACCTACTTAACCGAAATGTCAAGCTCATATATGCGTTTATCCTTACAGCTTTACATCGGTCTGATGCCCGAGTGTGCTAAGGCGCCAGTCCTTACTGTTGGTGCTGGGTTTGAATCCCGTCGGTTGTAACTCTTTTTTTGTGTTAGCAAAAATTGTACATGCAGTGTGTAATATTAAGTGTTTATTTTGACGAAGGTGATGTGCATGCTCTTGCATGCGATTTTACCATCGATTTTTTTGCTGTGCATTGCTTATAACTGAAAATAGAATATTTTTTTCAGTGTGGTAGAAACCAGGATAGTAAATTTGATAACGTAAACATAAAAACGATATGAATCAAAAAGTTGTCAAAGGCCAACTTATGGGAAATTAGACGAGCTTTCTGGTAAAAATATTTACGAGACCGAAAAACCAAGTCTGTCATATAAAAATGCCAAAACCACCAAAATCCCGTTTTTTCAACATTTTTATTTTTAAAACCGCTGTATCTTCCCAAGGATTGGACATAGGACAATAGTCAATACGGAGACTTTTATGTAAAATTGTCTGGAGAATCGATTCCCACTACCGGTTTTAATAGTTTTGACGTTTAGACCACTTTTCAAAAAAACAGTTTTAGTAAATGATTTTTGTATTTTTTTAGGAGAGACATACCATCCTGCATTTTTCGTCAGTCTTTTAGTAACATTTTAGGCTATTTCTTCAAAAATTTTGAACGAAAAAAAATCGTGACATCACCTTCAAATTTAAGTTTTAGACTTAAAAATTAAAAAATGACATAAAAGTGGCGTGTATTTTTGTTTCAGTGTATTTTTATCCGAAAGCCCGTCCAATTTCCTACAAGTTTGTCTTTGACCACTTTTTGATACGATGCAACGGCTTCGAGATACAGTAATTTTTAAATTGCAAAATACTAAAATATTTAAATACCTTACGCCCTTCTCAAATATTATTCTCGAGTACTATTGGCTCCATATACACAAAAATGACTTATATAGGTCTAGGATAACATGTCTACAAAGTTTCATTGAAATCGGAGAGGGTCGGGTACAAAAGTACCAGAAAAAATCCTGATTTGAGCTGGAATTGCTCTCAAATTAAAATTTTGTTTCACTTTGCAAATCCAAGTTTTGATCATGAATTACTCTATAAGATTATTGATTTTAGTAATTTTCAACATACGGCTAAGATTATTAATTCTTTGACCATTCTTGACCATCCCTTTTTTCCGGAACAAAATAGATTTGTTTCATATAGTTTGAAAACAGGTCTATGGTTGTTGAGAAACAGATTCTTAAACAGCGCAAATTGCATATTTCATCATCAAAAAACGTAAAATTTTCAATTCACTCAACCTGGTCTGATTTTCAGTGACCTTACATTGGATTTGTTTTTGAAACACAATTTTAAAAAATCCCCAAATTTATGAAAACGATTTATCTGTGCTTCGAATTCAGTTTGAAATCCAATATGGATCGATAATTTTATAAACAAAACTAGTTGTAAAGATTTTTTGGCAAAATTCTGATATTTTAAAAATTTACCAAAAAATTATATGTAAATTGTTAAAAATCATATAAATTTGCTAAAAAAAAACATTGACATTTATGTTAGAAACTTATGAAGTAACCTAAATGTCACCGGATGGTACATTTGACGTTTACTTTTGAAAATTTAAACACTTAAATCCGATTTTAACAGGCAAAACTATGGCAATAAAAGTCACCTTGGAATTCAAAAAAAGAATTTTCAAAGCATTTTCAATGCTTTTTTTAAAAAACCTTTTTCAAAACAAGTGCATGGATCTAATGTTGCCTACCTCAGTACATGTTTTAAAAATAATAATCTTGTGACAAACCTTATCAGTTGGAAAATATCCCAAAAAACAAATTGAGAGCCTATGAATGTCACCCCGGTTTACGGTATAACAAGTAAATATGGACCCTTTTGAAAAGTTTTGCGTGGTTCTGATTTTTTTTTGTTTGAGCGATTGAATTTTTTTATCAAAGATTTCATTTTTTAACATAGCGAATCAGTGGGAAAAAGGGGCTTCGATTTTTCACAATTTCACAAAATAAAAATATGGTTTCGAGTATTAAATTTAATGTGGCAAATAATTTAAATAAATGTGGAATTTTTAATTTTAGAGTGCATTGTCCTCATCATAACCTAGGGAAAATATACTCATTTAAAGCCTAATAAGCGGTCGTGTTTGAAAGATGCTGGATAAACTGGAGTGTTCCTTGAAATTTACTAAAACCAAGTACACCAACGAGTAGAGTAACTTTGTGTGAACATTTCTGTTCATTTTCACTTTTATTCAAAGTTATGCCATTCTTTTTACAAGCATTTAAAAAAATAATTTCCCAAATGCATTCTTATCTGTCGAGTGCATTGCATTGCTTAGTTTTTTTCTTCTAGCGCAGTGCTGCCAAAATTGATGAAATTTTAAGCAAACACTCACGAAAAGTAGCATTTATTGAAAAAAAATTCCTGGCATCACTGGCTCACTCCAACAGGCACGGCTGATGGTGTTAGTGGAAACCCTTTGTTTGCCCTCGCCTCTCGCTCAGTTTACTTCAGCCTTCGATTGGAATGGGTCGTCAAAAGTCAAACGTCAAGTGGCTTGGTGCGTTTGTTTTTTTTTATGGCGCTTGCTAATTATTCACATGTTTCAGGATTCTTTTTCAAGTTAGTAACTAACTAATGAGCAAAAGAACATGTTGCCGGTAGTTGGAAGCGCTTTGAAATCGTCAGCGAAAAGATATTGATGGCGACTTTCGTTAAGCAGTTAACCTATCACCTTGCGTGTGGATGTGTGTGTCACTAAAATGACGAAAAATTGTCTCGCAAAATAGAAATTATGACCAAAGGTGCATTAAATTTCATCTAATTGGTCAGTAAATGGCATAAATTTGCGTGTTTACTCTAAGCGGTGCTGTTGCTGTTAAGATTATAGCCTAAATAGTATTTTTGGAGCTTTAATCGAGCATCAAACTCTTCATGTGACGAAGATAGGTGTTTGATTAGAGAGGGTATTTTTCCCTACAACTTTGCTGAAGACAATAAATCGATTACTGAATTCCTTTGTCTTTTGAGAAACATTGGTACACTTTCTGTTACTAGCAGTTGAATCATCAAAACATTTTATTTCAATTTGAAATTTGTCGATATTTTTAAGGGATCAAAAACACATCTTTTGCTTTTGAGTTTAAGATAATGCAAAATTAGATAGTCATGATTTCTTGAAAAAAATATGATTTTTTGCGAAGATCGAAGATATAGTCATAAAATTGAAAATCATTTTAAGATGCTAAATCAAATTTGCAATCGAAAATGGTTTCATTTTTTTTTTTATTAAGTGTAAGGTGTTTTAGTTATAGCAATTTTCAAGTTAGGCCGTTGCAAATATTTTTCAAAGTTTTAGTTTTAGTGTTTATATCAAAGTCGAGGGGCAAAAAAAATATAATATTGAAATTACAAGCCTAGTTTTCAACATTTGGATGAAAAAAGTTTACAGGCGTACGGTTGCTTACCAATCATTAGTTTTGAAAATATCGAGGTATTGACGGATTTTTTTCCCCAACAATTTTTTTCTTGTGGGACTGTATTTCATGAAAATTTAAAATGTTTACAAAGGAGTTCAAACATGCTTAATATGATTATAAACGCGGGAAAATGCATTTTAACTGGTTTCCAGTTGGTTAAACTTTAATTTTCACAACAAATTTGAAGTTTTTCGAAAAATATTTTTTTGTTCCCAGATTTTTTAGGTCAACATTGAAGGCCCCCCTTAACTGAACATTATTGATAAGATTTTTCCTAATTTTTAGTTTCACAACAATTCGAAAACTATTGGTTCGATTTTCAATGTAAAAAATGTCACTTTACACGATGTAAAATTTTATGATTAAAATTAGCTTAATTATCTATGAGACTGTATCTTCGCAACCAGTAGTTCGATTATCAAAGTTTTAAAAGAAAAAAATGCAAATTATCTCAGCCCCTATGAAAAATGATGCTGTTCATAAAATATTTTTGCATTCCAAAAGTTTGTATAAAAATATTTGAAGTTGAATAATGAAATAAAAAATTTCGTTTCAGAAGTATTTAAGAGGTATACAGTATGTAAAAAAAGTATTTACACCCCTTGGGCACTATGCAATGCATATTTCATGATGAAACATGTAAGCAAGTTAAAGTTTGTCAGAAACTTAGTACTACGTTTTGTTCAGAAACTCATGCCGAACATTTTGCTACAAAATGCTCATGAAAGGTGATTTCTATAAGAAGTTATTACAAAAATCAAAAAAGGTGCAAAAAATGTTTGTACACCTCACGAAAAATTAGCATAAATTAAGTTATTTATTGACAAATCACCATAAATCTAGTCTCCCAACTCCAAATAGGCATCCTTGACTGATAAAAAAAAACATGTAGACTGAATATTAAGTTTACTTACTACTTAGTATAAAAGTTTGTATAACTCTGAAAATTCATATGAAACTTATCTAAACTTAATTTTGCAAACATTCAATTAGAATAGGATTGCTGAGTAAACATTTTGGAGTGGGTATAACACCGTTTTGGGATCTTTGTATCGACAGTACAGATTTTTCGTTAGAATTTCGTACCAACCCGGAATTACGTCGTCGGAAAATCCGCGGGTGTTAATACTTTTTTTACATAATCCGTTTGGAAAATATCGTACATGCAATATTTTCCAAACGGATTTTTTTTTTTCAAAATTTACTTTAGTTGAATTAGATGTTAAGGGTGAGCTTTGTTCTGGATATTCAAAAAAGGGAACAACTTTTTGTTGTGTTAAAATAATCATAATACAAAATATTAGATTCTGAATTACATTTGACCTTTTGTATTTGTAACTTTTAAATATGAATAGACCCATCATACCAAAAATTGGCTAATAAAATCACTTCATTTTACTATCCTACATTAGTGTATTTCCATTGATTGCTATAACATATTTATGTTGAATTCAAACATGTTTAAACATAACCTAAAACTAAAAAAATTCTTCGTTATCATTCTTTCCTATTCGCTTTCTAGCTGCTCACAACCTTCTGTCCAGCGTGGCGGCCAGCACGGTCCTGCTGTTGGCATCGCTGGTGAAGTACACCGCCCACTAATGGGACAATCTCGTCACGGACCAGACCAGACGACTGCTCCACTAGATTTGCTAGAATCCCTTCCCGACAAATCCGAACACTGGCTTCCAGATGGAGCTCCAGCTAATAGCTATACACGAGAGGGGGATGAACTACACAATACAGCAGGACAATGGTATTTAGAGGGGGAGGACGAGAGAGAACGAGTAACGAAGTTAGAGAAGGGACAACTATGATACTATAAATATTTATTGAAACATGTATAACTGAAAGCAGGGTTTATCAAACATATATACTGAAGTATTAAGAATATAACAATATATATATTAGTAAGCGTTGGTAGCATCAACTAATATATCAACTAGCAAATTTGAATTAAACAAACATCAGCAGCAGCAGCAGCGAAATACAGGACGAACTAGCAATTAATTTCCACACACGAAACCAGGAAAAATGAGTGGGAAAACAATTTGCTTGCGGAACCGGAAACTGTTGATAGGAAATTTTAAGCTGAGTTTGATGCTCCATTGTTCAGGCTCGCCAACAATAACAATTTTCGTAGATCCTTTCCCGGTAATGCAATATTTTCATAAATCTCACATTTTTAATTGTTTCTCCTCACCGCACTCCATCCGACCCATCCTCTGCATGCAAATTTTCTCAAATTGGATTTAAATTTTGTTGACTTGGCCAACTTCTACCGGCACTCACACACACACTCACAAGTTTTTCACCAGTTTGGTTCAATTTCACGGAAAGTGATTACAAGGGGATTCTGCTGAGCTGGACCAGGTTCCCGGAGAAAAGCTACTCATCATTATTCCCCGTTTTCTCCGGGCAGGTCCTGAAATTTAATTCCGGAAAAGAGCTTATTGGATTTCAAACGCGGTCGGTTGGCCTGATCGATGGACGGGAAATTGTCCGGAAAGGTATGGGAAAAGAAACGGTACGTTTGCTGTAGAGTTAAGGGGAAAAAAGGTTGATCGTTGTTGCAGGTAAGGTTTTTTTTTTTGGTTTTGTTTTTTCGGATGCATATAGGTAAGAATGTAAAATAGTTGAACACTGTAATCTTATCCGAACACGGTCCACTATAATCGAAGAAGGTCGCAAGAGCTTAAGTGTTGATTTTAGACATTTTATCAAACAGTGATGGTGGGGGATGTTCAAGGTGAAAGATGGCGTTCTTTCACAATTCGTGAAAAATGTTTTTTTTTTTGAAAACTTGTGCTAAATTTATAATCATTCAGTAGCAATTATCGAGGAAAAAACGATACAAAATCAAATGCTTTTTAATCCATTTTAGCATAAATCATACAACCTAGCAATTCTCTAGAATTTCGCAAATTGACTATTCACTGTACTTTTTATTTGTATGAAACTTTTTCCATCGATTCCTTATGTCCAAATAAGCCATTTTGCATCGTTTGTTTCTTGTGCAAGTCTCATAGACGTTTGGCTTTGGCCATGTCATGTTTTTTTAACTGTGTTTTCTGCAATGAATCCAAAACAAACAAAAATTTATTCAAAAAAGTCCTTTAAAATTGAATTCTATATAAAAAAAATCCAAATCGGAAAGAACTTTTGTGAAATTTTGGTAAAATGTACAGTTGATTTGTTAAGCTATTTTTTTATTTATTTATTTATTTATTTTTTTGATAAATCATTCAAACAAATCGTTTTTTCTTCTATCAATAGTGTTCAACTTATTAAGAAATCTGTTCGAAAATCGAAAAATTTCTTATGGACAAAACAAGTAATTCAAAATCTTTCGAAATGTTTTAAACGTTATTAAAAAAATCTGAAAATATGTTAATCAAAATTCAAAAATACTATTCTAAAAATTGTTAAAGCTTAAATACCATGCACTTCATCAAAAATTTACACAATACCATTGTTCGATTAAGAATTGAATTTTACGTCTTAAAATGATTATGAAAATACGTCGTGTGCATTTCCGATACAATAAAAAAAACTTTATTTTTCAAAAAATAAAAGAAATTAGAAATAAAACGTCCATTATACCTAGAACAAGTGATTTTTTACGGCAAAAAATCGAAATTTTGCGGTATGTCAAATACAAAATATTGGAATTTCACGGCAATTTTACGGTACTCTAAAAAGTGCTCAAAATAAATGTGTTCTTTTAACATCATTATAAACAGTAAAGTGTCTAAAAAGTATCAGTTCAATATACAATACAATACCCCTCAACACGTTTTTTTTAATTTATTGGCTAGATATAAAATCACCGTCACTTGAATTCATGATTCAGCAATTAATTTTTTTCGATATTTCATAAATTTATTTTGCTATATCAAAGCACACTGGAATCAGCTAAAACTAAAATCATCATAATATTTATTCTAATATTAATTTTCATTGAAAAATGCTAAGTAAATATGATTTCAACATCTATTGTATTTCAAACCTATTCACTTTTATTTACAAGTTGCATTGTTAATCGTAATTTGAATCAATTTTAAAAAGATATAAAAAATTAAAAAAGCTTAATCTTTTTTGCGTTTTTTTTTTGCAGTGTTGAATAATAAACTTTTACAATCTTTTCGTAATTTTGTGGAAAAAAGAAATTTTGCTGGAAAACAAAAATTATCTACGGTTGATAAAATATTCCAATGAAAAAATTTCTTCACAAAAAAGAGATTTTTTAATTAGAAATTGCATCCAAAATGCTTGTTGAAAATATTGTGATGTATTTGAATTAAAAATTAGCCAAATTTCACGGTCAAGGACACATTTCACGGATTATGCGGCTTCCGTGAAATCGCGAAAAATCACTAGCCCATATCAAACCCTATAACTAAAACGTTGTTTTTTTTTGGCTTCTAAACAATGAGTTTTTTTTGGAGTGAATCTATTTTTTCTGAAAACTCTAAAATATAACCTAAAACTTTGCCGAAAACACCAAATCGGTCATCGAAGTTGAATTTTACGATAATAATATTTTTCATTAGTTTCCAATTTGTGATTTTTTTTTTGTTATTTGTGATATTTTTGTCTCACAATACAATAATTTTGAAATTAAATGAAAATTTTCAAATTTTTATGTTGAGACCTTTTTATGAAAAAAATTAAAAACAATTATAAAAAAAAACAAAAAAAACGCACTAAAAACAAATAAATAAACTTTCAGCAATTTTCAGAATTCTTGATTTTTTTATATCTAATTTGACGTCAAATTTCGCTTCAAAAACCTCCTGATATAACAGATAAATTTATGTCTTGCCAGACGCAATCTGAACATTGAATTAGCAGTTTGAAAACCATGTATATAAGATTTTTCGTGAATAAGTTTCATGAAAGTTGAAAAAAATTAGTTTTTAAAAACTTTTTTAAATCTTGTTTCGCAGGAAAGTATTGGCAACCATTGGACATATTTGTAAATGATAAATAGAAGACAAGACTCTCGTTTAAAATTATAATTCCGTGCATTTCTAGACGATGTATGCCGGTGGTCATTGATAAAATTCATTGCAATATATGAACATTTTGCATAATAAATTATTTCTATATTTTTGCAATCTTAAAACCTTCATGAAATTTTATGTTTTTTGTCAAATCAGGGCAAATTAAAACTTTTTACATATTGTTTTTATAAATATAACACAGTAGCGCAATTCATGATCAAAATTTTATTAAATTTAGATAATCTCTATAACACTGAGTTTTTCCGCATTATCTGTTTAACAAAAAAAAAATAGGAATGCTCCCTCCAGCTTGAACATCCCTCCCCTACAATCACAATCATAAAACATATCAAATCGTGAGTCCTCCAAAATAAAAACTAACAACTCGTTTAGTGGGCACGTGGGAAGGCACATCATTGCCTCCCAAAACTCAACTCAATTTCGTCATTTGCCAAATTGGCCATCAAACGGCAGCAGCAACATCAAATTGTTTCATTGAGTTGAAAAGTTCACAAACGAGTTGCAAGCAAACACACACCACACACACATACCACAATGAAAGAGGGCAATCAATGTTGATGAAAGTTGAAGTGCCCTTTGCCGATGCCCACAAGCAGGCAACTGGCCAACGACTTGAAGAAACTTGCACACAATCATCAGACACTGAGGAGAGGTGGAAACGTGTAACTAATCAGCTAGAGTATGAAATAAATAAAAATGCTTTAAGTATACTTGCCAAATCAAGCCGTGTATAAAGGAAACTAACCAAACTAACTAAAACTTGAATGGAAAATTTCGTTTGGAAACAATCTCTCAAACTAGCAAACACTGACACGCCTACATACAAAAAGGGAGAATAACGAAAAAAAAATCTTAATTGTGCCAAACATTTTTCGAGATAGACCGAGTGCAGAGAACGACGTATAATCATCACACTAATTACAGTTACATTTCGCATGGCGAACACAAAACGTTCCTAAAGTGTAAAGAGAGGCGGGCAAAGTTTTGTTTAAATTATGTAATCCAACCGGTTTTTCGCAACTGAAACATCGACTATCCGCGCTACGGACACCACATCAGCAAACAACAACTACTACTACTACTAGTATTGCGTAATTATAATGGAACAAAACTGTACTGGAAAATATGCTAATGCAAATACGGAGAGGAAACAAAGCTATAGGTACTATTTACAAGTAACCAATTTAAGTAATACAACAAATTGTAGCCACACTTCAGAACACTCACACTCACACTCAAGCAAAATGTATCTATTGAATGCTATTTATGTTTCACACAGAAAGAATGATTCTCTGAATGGTGGAGAAATCCTATGTTATTGTAATATTGAAGAAGACACATTAATAAAGTATATAGGAAGCGCTTTAAGTATAAAACTAGAAAGAATTGATACATTTTCCTAAGCTATTCATATCCGAAAGCCATCTTTTTTTTCAAATAGTTTTTTTTTGTAACTGAAAGTTGAAATCTCAAAATCAATCTTTAACCCTCTACTGCCAATATTTTTTTTTAATTTGTATTTTTCCCGTGTTCAGGAGGTCATTTTGAGCAACTTTTGTTCCACACAGAAAAAATATGTGAATTTACTCGATACAGAAAAAATGAATGTAAACTTGAGATCCGACGCAAACGGTTGAATCACACGTAAAATCATGTTTTAAGAGCGAGTTTTTCACCAAAGTGTAACAGGTCGTATCGAGGTGCTCCGATTTGGATGAAACTTTCAGCGTTTGTTTGTCTATACATGAGATGAACTCATGCCAAATATGAGCCCTCTACGATAAAGGGAAGTGGGGTAAAACGGGCTTTGAAGTTTGAGGTCCAAAAAACCTAAAAAATCTTAAAATTGCTCGCATTTCCGTAAAACTTCATGAATTCCAACTCTCTTAGATGGATTCGAAAGGTCTTTTGGAGCACTTTATAATGTGCCATAGACATCCAGGATTGGTTCGACTTTTTCTCTTAGCTTTTGCAAATTACTGTCAAAAATGGATTTTTTTAAAACCTTAATATCTTTTTCCAACAGCCTCCAACACCCATACTCCCATAGGTCAAAAGATAGGTAATTACATGGACTATAAGCCTACGGTGTTAACTTTTTGGCCAATCGCAGTTTTTCTCATAGTTTTTTCGATTTTTCTAGAACAAACATTTTACAACATTAGATTTTGCCCTGTAGGCCGCCACAGCGGCACTTTTTGGTCTCAATTTTGTCATATTCGGAATCCTCGGACAATTTCACGTAAGTTAGCAGTATTGGAGTAGTAAATTTGATTGGAAAAATTGCCATTTAGAATGAATTAAAATATTTTTTAACAATTTGTTGGATTAGGGGTAAAACAGGTTTTCGCCTACTTGATACAGCATTTGACGTATTCATCACAGGGGAAATAAGATCCATTTCTTTTTTCAAAAATGTTTTATTTAATTATTTTTTAAATCCAATTTACAACCCCAATACTACAAACTTATCAAAAAAATTTGATATACAAACATAAGGGGTTTGCTCATAAACATCACAAGTTATCGCGGTTTTACGAAAAAAAAGTTTTGAAAAAATTGGTCGTCGTCAATCATGGTCGTTCATGGTCACCCGCGACAGACACGGACGACGAAACAAAGAGAAACGCAAAAAGTAACTTTTTCAAAACTTTTTTTCGTAAAATTGCGATAACTCGTGATGTTTATAAGCAAACCTCTTATGTTTGTATAGCAAAATTTTTGTAATTGTCTGCTCTACAACTTTGTAGAACATTTTTACTCTCTAAAAAAATAACCCTGCAATGTTAGATAAAAACACGAAATTTGAAAATGAAAATTTTGTTCTAAATGAAAAAATGACCTTTCTGGGTCAATGTAGATTCGAAAAGAACATTAAATTTCCCACAGAATGACATGTTCCAAAAAAATATTAGAGTCGAGTAACGGAAAATGGCACAGTTTTTTAAAAAAATTAAGTGTTTTTTGTTTCGATGAAAAATACGTTTTTCCGGAATTCTTAGTACGCCATCAAATTGGGCGTCTAATTTTACATAAAAATCTCTTAGACACCAAATTTCTATCTCATCCCCGTTTCAGGCTGTAAATTATTGAAAAACACCTCTTTTTTCGCATGTTCAAAAATGGAAGGGGTCGTACCGCCTCTCCGTCACTAGGTATCAAAAAACAGACCTCGGATTCATGATCTGGGACAAAAGTTACCCCCTTAGGACAAAGTTTGACACAAATCGAAGAGGGGTCGGGGCAACTTTTCCCGATTTCGTGTGAGTTGGTCGAGAATTACCCTTCTATTTTTGTGGGAAAGCACCTAAAAATGTAATGCCTCAACGTAAAATTAATAAACCTATCAACTAAGTACCAACCAACTTCAAATAGGCCGGAAAAAGTACCCTCCAACAGTGCGCAACAAACTTTTCAATTTGCTCTCATATTCCATTACTTGCACACATACTCACACACGCACACACTCGCCTCAAAGTACCATCACAATACAGCTCCACTCTTTACCACATACTTATTCACGGTACGGTTAAGGTAGCACGTGAGCACCACCGCGAACAAATCCGACGCGTCATAATCATCTTATCCTTTCCACGCTTGCCTGCGGGGTAGGGATGGGGAAAAACTTCAGGAAAAACGAACCTTTTGTAGTGGATTTTCTCGCTTTTCCCGCCGCACGATTGTTGTAAGCGGAAAAACTCAACCAGGAAAAGCTGATTGTGTGCATCCAGCAGCAGCCAGTAGTGGTGGTGATGGGTGGTGGAAGCGGAAGCATGATTAAATGTATGATTTTCCCTCTTTTCTCAAGAGGGTTTGTAGAGGGTAGAAAGCGAAGTAAACTTGAGCAAATACCTGAGGAAAAAGTTGCCAGACCAAATTCAAGATTCACCTCGGGAGAAGTTGTCGAAGGATGTTTGTAAAGCGTGTGTGTGTGTATCCACATACACGCACACGTACACCATAACTCCCCTTTGATTGTGTGAATGGTTTGGTGGATTGCTGCTGAAAAGAAGGAAAGAAAGGAAGTAAGGAAGTTCACATTTCCGCTCCGCCAAAACGAGCACATCTCTTCCAATATCTCAAACGAAGTGTAGTGATGAATATAATATGCGTTGTGTTCAAGAAAAAGTTAGAACAGTGTTGCCATATACTTAAGAAAAAAACTAGCTTTTTCAACCTTGAACCTTTGGTTGATGCCTTCCTCACTTCTGAATAAAAATTAATAATTGAAAAGATTTGGAAATAATTTTATTCCGATTTATTTACTTTTCATAGTCTTCATCTGGGTGATAAATAGAGAGAATGCGTAACGTGATTTTCGAATGATCCCACTTTGTTTACATCTACAAAGTAGGAGGCTGTTGAAACACAAACATGACTTTTTTCTTACTGGTGAATGAGCTGTTTTATAATCAGTAGTATGTGTTTTATTTTGTCTAGTTTTTGACCATTTTTGCTAGAAAATTGTCGCGTTTCGATCGGTTAGAAGATATCTTTGTATTTTACGAATGACGAAGAACTGCGGCGAGAGTTTCATTTTATGATGTCGCAAATAAATTCCCTGGAAGATTTTGAAATACTGCAGCTCATCTTGGTCCAGCGAAAAAACATCGCTTATTCTAGCGAAGCTGATCAAACAAGCAGAGATGATTTTCACTAAAGCAGGTTTTTAAACGGAATCAAACAACAAAGACAGCTTCCATTCATAATTATAAAAAAATGACGATCTCGCCTTCAAATTTCTTTAGATTTCTTGACTTCAACTCCAGATCCTCAAAAGACACACATTTTTCATTCTTGAGCAATTCCATGTCAAATAGGGAATCGGTTGTACCCGACCCTCTCCGATTTCAATGAAACTTTGTAGACATGTTATCCTAGGCATATATAAGCCATTTGTGTGTATATGGAGCCAGTTTCACTCAATAATGACATTTGAGAAGGGCGTAAGTGTTTTAAATATTTTTGTATTTCGTAATTTAAATATTGCAATATCTCGAAGCCGTTGCAACGTATCAAAAAGTGATCAAAAACAAACTTGTAGGAAATTTGACGGGCTTTCCGAAAAAATACACTGAAAGAAAAAAACACTCCACTTTTATGAGATTTTATGATTTTTAAGTTTAAAAGTCAAATTTGAAGGTGAGCCCACGATTTTTTTTGTTCAAAATTTTTGTGAAAATAGACTTAGATGTTACAAAAAAAACTCAAGAAAAATGCAGGATGGAGCAACTCACCTAAAAAAATACAAAAATTATTTACTGAAATTATTTTTTTCAAAAGTGCACTAAACATCAAAATTTTCAAAATCCGAACATTAGAGTCGATTTTCTAGACAATTTTACATAAAAGTCTCCATATTGACCATTGTCCTAAGTCCAATCCTTGTGAAGTTACAGCGGTTTAAAAAATAAAAATGTTGAAAAATAGGTTTTTGATGGTTTTTGACAATTTCTATGACAGACTTGATTTTTCAGTCTCGTTAACATTTTTACCGGAAAGCTCGTCTAATTTCCCATAAGTTTGCCTTTGACCACATTTCCATTTGATGTATGGGCTTACAGATACAAGCTAATTACATTGCTCATAACTGAAAAGAGAATATTTTTTTCAGTGTGGTAGAAACCAGGATTACGTAAAAAACGATATAAATCAAAAAGCTGTCAAAGGCAAACTTATGGGAAATTGGACGAGCTTTCCGGTAAAAACATTTACGAGACTGAAAAACCAAGTCTGTCATAAAGAAGTTGCCAAAAACCACAAAAAAAACGTTTTTTCAACATTTAATTTTTAAAACCGCTGTATCTTTCCAAGGATTGGACATAGGACAATGGTCAATATGGAGACTTTCATGTAAAATTGTCTGGAGAATCGCTTCCCAGAACTGGTTTTCAAAAATTTTGACGTTTAGACCACTTTTCAAAAAAACAGTTTTAGTAAATGATTTTTGTATTTTTTTAAGGAGAGACATACCATCCTGCATTTTTTGTCAGTCTTTTGGTAACATTTTAGGTTATTTCCTCAAAAATCTTGAACGAAAAAAAATCGTGACATCACCTTTGAATTTAAGTTTTAGACTTAAAAGTCAAAAAATCTCATAGATGTGGCGTGTATATTTGTTTCAGTGTATTTTTTTCAGAAAGCCCGTCCAATTTCAAGTTTGTCTTTGACCACTTTTTGATACAACGCAACGGCTTCGAGATACAGTTATTTTTAAATTACAAAATACAAAAATATTTAAATACCTTACGCCCTTCTCAAATTTTATTTTTGAGTACTATTGGCTTCATATACACAAAAATGGCTTATTAAGGCCTAGGATAACATGTCTACAAAGTTTCATTGGAATCGGAGAGGGTCGGGTACAAAAGTACCAGAAAAATTCCTGATTTGAGCTGGAATTGCTCCATATCGTTGTATTTGAGCATCATTTTAGTTTCATTTGACCCAATGACACCCCCTCTAAGGGGTGAGATAGGTTCAAATTTCAAACTATTAGCATTTAAGGTAGTGTTCATCAAAATCCACCATATTTTGAGAAAATGTTAGTAAACTATCTAAGAAGAAATCTAGGTTGAAAGATTTTCAATATTATTTAAATTGTTTTTGTTGTTAAGTAATTACGAGAGGTGTATCGTTTTTTGTCCCATAGTCACCCCCAAAATTACACAAAAACAAAACAGAAACGCATGCAAAGTGTCAAATATTTTTGTCTGATCTTTTGTTCAGTTAAAAAAATGTCACTCTTAAAGAAATACCAAAATTATTATAAGCATAAAACTTACAAAATAAACAAACTGTTTATTTTTCAAAAACGTACATAAAGTTCAGTGAGAATAATATTGGTACAAAATAAACACAAAGAAAATTATAAAATGCACGAAATTTAAGCAGTTTGTGGTAAAAACTGTCAGTGGACTAAAAAAATCTCAACTTTTCAATTTAAATAATTTAAAAAATTGTAAAAAAAAATTTAGCTTATTAAAAAAATCCAAAAAGTAGGTACCGTCATCAGGAGTGACATTGGGTCTGGAGGGTGAGATTGGGTTATACAAATTTCAGCATTTTTGTATGACCCAATCTCACCCCCAGACTCAATTTCATCCCTGATAACGGTACACAAAACATACGCGAAAAATCATAACTTCAATGGTTTTTAATGTTGAAAATTATTTTAATTTTTGAAGAAATTATTTTAAGTTTAGGTTCATTAGTTCTTCATAAGTCATAGTCATGAATCGCAATCAGACGTTAAAATTACACAGTAAAAAAAACGTAGTAATATTACACGGAGACTGTTGACAAATTATCAGTCTAAAAAAAAAATTTTTTCCGTAAAATCACATCAAAAAATATGTATAATTTAACAATCAAAAAAGAGTTCCAAATAAGTGGGTATATTTTTTTCACAACTTTCACACAAAACTTTAAAATTTGTAGTTGACAGAAACAAAAATCGAAACAAAACGAGGAAAACTTTTTAAATAATTTAGTAATCGAAGCAATTTGATATTTTAAAAAGTGGATATTTAAAAAACAGTTACGAATTTGTGATGGGTTGCAATGGAATGAATGAATTATTAATGAATTAATTGATTTTGTAGTTCTTACTGAAAACTAAATTTTACAATTATAACAGGCCTGACATTTCGAAATTACAAAGCAAACTAAAAATTATGATGAGTTCTTGCTTAAATCTGAAGATAACTGTATTAGTTTTATGATTTTGTTCAAACTGAGTTTATTTTCAACAATTCAAAGTATAGTTTTAATCACTAAAGAAAAGGATTCGAAATTTTATAATGCACTGTTCTAAAAACACTTTATTTGTTTTTTTTTTTTCAACAACCATTAAACCATTATTTCTAAACGAAAAAAAACCCACCAAGCTGGCACCACTGTTCGAAACCTTCATCTGATAAAGCGGCCCACAACGGCATTGTTATCCCCGCCCAGAAGGAGATGATAAAATACTTGAAATTCACTTCAATTTATGATGCTCGAGCTGGTCTCCACAATAAAGCTAGAGAAAAGAGTTCCGTTGCAAAGGCAAAGCAAACAGACGGAGGAAAAAAATAGCAAAAAAAAGAAAGCCATCTTCGGGTCTTGTCAGAAATCGTCCAATCGAAAAGACAAACTCCAAGATTCCGAAGCCAAGCCAAAGGATTTCGATCGCGCTCTTGCTTCTGGGATATAAAGAGTGAGAGCAGGGAGAGGGGGTACTGTAACTGGGCAAGTAAACGAGCGACCAATATGACATTTGTGTTGATTTAATTCCCCAAATGGGGTGCAATCTTTGACTGTCCTGGGGCAGAAAAAAAACGAACGGGATTAACTCGCTGTCAATGTGGTTTCTTGCCACTTTTGTTAAATGGTTCTTAATTGTGGAAATTGACATATTTGTTTAGAAACCTCAGCCTCAAAAATCCTAATGACATGTAATCAAGATTTCAGCTTGAAAGCAAGTTTACCTACGATTTGTATTCATTAAGATTATTTCATTGAAAATTTTGAAATTTCAAATCGCAAATCGCATTTCTGGCAAGCTAGTACAACGCCAACAGTCTTCTGTGAATCTCCGAGGCACCAAAACCAACCAGCACGGACTGAAGCATCCAGATAATAAAAGAAGTGATGTCTTGATTTAGTTATTGGCTAATGGCGAAAGCTGACATGTGATGGCATCAGAAGGGAGATTAGCCGCTGCCCGGAAAACGGGGCCAGCAAGAAACATGAAGTTTGGCATCTTGCGAACGTGAGAGGTTAACCGATTTCCACGTGTCCTGGGGGGAACTGCCAAAGGGGGTGGAGGAGGGCTTCGAAGTTTTCCCCGTACAAAAGATTCAACTTCAGGACGCGTCCATTTATCATCACCTTACGGGGGAGTACAAAAGGAACAAACATTTCACCAACAATCACCTCTCTTTAGCTTCGCAGGAACATTGATTGACCGTCATTACCCACGCCAGGTCGGTTCGGTTGGTTGAATTATGAGGCATTTATTGAGCCATTCTGTCGAACGCACAATTAAATTCCATTCTGGAAAGCCAATATGATTTACGACTCAACGAGTGACCGACACACAATACCTGATGTTTTGGTCCTTGCCTGGAGGGGACATGCCGGCAGAGAGAGATAGAGATTGGAGCTTCTGATTTTGAAGCCTTGTCTAGACCGGGTTCGTTTGGTCTGTTGGTCGGTTGGTCGGACCAAATACTTTGTGGCCTTTTAATGCTGTTGTTGGTTGGAAAGCTGATTTCGGCGTAGTAGCGGAATCGCACAACAGAAAACTTACATTTATGCAATTTTTGAAAATTTATTATATAAGTGAATGTCAAAACTATAAGATTAATTGAAATTCGTTTTAAAAACTCGGTTTCAAAAAAAGGTAGAAATTCAACAAAACTATCATAACACCAAACAAAAAGTTGATGTATTCTTACAGTTCAAAACATGTATATAAAAATGTTTTAGATAAACGATAATAGTGTTTTCAGATTGGATATTTAATTTCTTCAAAATATATTCTAACTATTGGTATTTAGACTAAGTATATTCGAAAGAAAATTAAAATTTTTAATTGGTCTCTGAATCCGAATCCGAAGTCCATTTTTTCATGCCTCGCGACATTGGGCGATTCGACTCCCTCCAATTTTCGAGATTTCTAACTCGAACACGTGAATAAAAATAATTTATGTAAAATTGGATTCCCGTTTCAAAAGTTAAATTCCGGAAAAAGTGTTTTTTTTTTTTTCATTCCAAAAACAAAGAAACAAAAAACATAAACAAAAAACAAAAAACAAAAAACAAAAAAAAACAAAAACAAAAACAAAAAACAAAAACAAAAACAAAAGCAAAAACAAAAAACAAAAAACAAAAAAATGTTATCCGTAAAATCACATCGAAAAATATGTATAATTTAACAATCAAAAAAGAGTTACCTTTTCACAACTTTCACACAAAACTTTAAAATTTGTAGTTGACAGAAACAAAAATCGAAACAAAACGAGGAAAACTTTTAAATAATTTAGCAATCGAAGCAATTTGATCATTTTAAAAGTGGATATATAAACGGTTACGAATTTGTGATGGGTTGCAATGGAATGAATGAATTATTAATAAATAAATTGATTTTGTAGTTCTTACTGAAAACTAAATTTCACAATTATAACAGGCCTGACATTTCGAAATTACAAAGCAAACTTAAAAATTATGATGAGTTCTTGCTTAAATCTGAACATAACTGTATAAGTTTTATGATTTTGTTCAAACTGAGTTTATTTTCAAGAATTTGAAGTATAGTTTTCATCAAATAAATAAAAGGATTTGAAATTTTAAAATGCACTATTCTAAAAACACTTTAATTGTTTTTTTCAACAACCAAACCATTATTTCTAAACGAAAAAAACCACCAAGCTGGCACCACTGTTCGAAACCTTCATCTGATAAAGCGGCCCACAACGTCATTGTTATCCCCGCCCAGAAGGAGAAAAACAAAAACAAAAAACAAAAAAAAACAAAAACAAAAACAAAAACAAAAACAAAAACAAAAAACAAAAACAAAAACAAAAACAAAAAACAAAAACAAAAAACAAAAAATAAAAAACAAAAAACAAAAAACAAAAAACAAAAAACAAAAAACAAAAAACAAAAAACAAAAAACAAAAAACAAAAAACAAAAAACAAAAAACAAAAAACCAGATTGTTTTCAGTTGTTAAGATTTCTAGTTTCGTGGAAATTTTGAAGTTTTTTGGAAAAATATTTTTTGTCCCCTCGATTTTTCAGACCAATTTTGAAGGGAGGGGGCGAAAAAAACTTTGAAAAATATTTGCAACAGCCTTACTAAATTTGGCAATATTTTCATTCACTGTTTTAAAAATTTTATTGCATTTTTTTAATGGTATAGTTTTGAAAGAAATTTAAAGAATCAAGCTTTGTTTTATTCAAAATAAAATTTTAAGTATTTTTTATCTTTGGAAACACATTTCAAAAACTTTTTTTTAAGAATGATTCCCTTGAAATTTACTTTTTAAAAAGTTAGCTGAAACTCATACTCATACTCCTTTCCATATCATCGAGGATCGAAAGACACGTCGACGAATATGTTTTAAGGCTTATAATATAAAATAATTTTAATGAATGAAGCCCTTCCTACATCACCGTTGATCGGAAGCCACGCCGACGGAGAATTTCTAGAGAATCGCGGTTGAATTAATACTATATTTAAATCCCTAGATAGCTATCTTTCCGCAGCCGGCTGCCAAAGATTTTTAAAATTTCAACCGATAAACAAATTGCTTATGGTCGCATTACCTACCACAGTGAATCCTGACCTCATACCCATCTTACTAACCCCTCAAAACTCATGTGATACTTTGTCGGAGACGCAGTCGATTTGGCGGTCCCATCACTCAAGTATCGGACTAACATTCCCATCCACTTCCCCGTGTCTTACCTCTGGTCGTGGCCGGCGTCGGTATTGATCAGCATGATAGGGACCTTTGAAAATTGCGAAGGGGTGATGATTGGTTCCTACTTTTCATCTGTGGTCCACGGAGCAATGTTTGGGGGTCCTGGTCAATAACGAAGTAGCAGCTACGGGTAGACACCAATGCTATGCTATGCTATGCTAGTTAGCTGAAACTCATTAAACATATGTTTAATGGGCAAAAAGTCGCAGAAAATTCAATTTATTTTACTCATTTTGGCTGGATAAGATTGTTAAATCTTGCTTTGATATGAAATTCAATAAAATGTAAAATGATATAAAATGTAAAATGATATGATATAAGCTTTATTAGTCTAATATTAAAAAAGCAGTTTAGTAAATGAGAATACGCGTGCCCTACATTTTGTTTCAAAATATATATAAAGCCCATCCATAATTTTCTGAAAATTGGAAGATTTTTTTTTGTCATGTTCAAATTACGTGAAGATTTTTTTAGTTTATTGAAGAATAATATATAATGAAGCATAAAAAGTAGTAGGATTTTCAGAGTTATTCTATCATTTTTCAAGTTCCGCGAAATTTGCGTGAAATTTGGTGTTTTGAAATTGAGGTCCCCGTGAAATTTGCAATTTTCGAGCGTGAAAAGTCACTAAGCCTAAATATGATGTAATTAAAAACTTATTATATAACTCGGATCCACAAAGATTGACATGACCAAAAACATGACTTCCACAGATGCGTAAAACATCCAGTTCCAATGCCACCTTTCCCCCAAATTCCCAGATGCCACACACACGTTTGGCAGCCTGTGCAAGGCATTCATTCAAACATTTCCCATTTTCACGCAATACTGTACGAACACTTTCCCAGGAACCCCATTTGCTCGTTCTCTGGGCTCCCTTTGGGAGATGATGCACCGGAAAGTGCATGTAAAATTACAATAACTTCCTGTTACTGTCGGAATATGAAGATTTATATAATGAATAAATTTCCGACGGGGAAAACAAAAGCGCGCACAGTTTGAAATCGGGCACATCGTCCCGGGCCATGATGATGTGTTACGAAGGGAGGACAACGATGATGATCCGTTGGATTGGATCCGTGGTTCATCGGTTCAAGCTTGACGCCGTATGAAACTGAAATTGGTGCGAGGGTTATAGAAATATTAAAAAATTAGAAATAAAATTTGTGTTAAAATATTCATAGCTAAATAGATCACATTTCTAGAAACAACAAAATTAAAACATCGACTTAAGCAATGTCACCCAAAGTAACGGTACAACCGGAGCTCGTTTGGCGTGCAAAACTGCAACGATATGGTGCATAATTGCGTTTGTCGCTTTCGGCAGGATTGTGGCGAAATAAATGGCACTTTCCCGGCCCCAGTTTGTTTGGTGCTGGTAGAAGTTGTGGTGGGTGCAGGAAGTCGTCGTTTTCCACCGGTTGGAGAGTCTCATCCCAAAGGCCACGAACGTTCAGAGCCATGGAAATTTTGTGCAATTTTGCTGTCTCCTTTATCGGTTTCCTAATTGCGCAAAATGGTTCTGTATGGATTTGTGTTGGCAAAGCTGGTTAAATCCCTTAAGAGTCGACGAGATTCAATTGATCTTGAATTGAGGAGCAGTTTGGTAATGGCTCTCAATTACTTAGAATCTACAAAATTAAAATATTTTTTTGAATATACTTGAACTGTACAGCAGCTCATATGTCAACAGATGGATTCAAAATTAATTTTCTCTTAATTTAACATTACTAATAGAAAGACGAATGACACAAAAATCAGTTACATCCAAGATTCTTTCTTACATCAAATGTCAACCTCCAACCAAATCTAAATATCTTCAAGCGTCACACGCCACTGAAATAAGCTGTCCCCGGTTTGATCCGCAAGTTTTAAAAACAATGTCATGAACTGGAACGACTTTATCCGGTCCGGAAGAAGCCCGGAAGCAACCAACGACCAGCCCGGTCACAGGCAGTGTGGCCACCCAGAAATTGCATCCCCCCTCCTGTCTCCGACCTACGACAGCCGCCGCCCGAGGCCAGCTCAACCACAGAAGCTGGCTGATGTTTGTTAAAGTGGCCCCTCACAAGATTGAAGAAAAATATTAAACTTTGCTGGCTCGGTTATAAGTACATATCCGTTATTGGAGACCCTGAATCTACTACGGGACGGACCAGGGAGAAGAGGGACCACCGGGGTTAAAGGGCACCGGGGACAAGCGTCACACTTGGTGTTTCGTTCCGGTAAGACATGACATTGTGCTCCGGGGTATATTATCCCTCCCCCCGTCTTCTTGAAGCCTTCCCCCCAAAATCCGATCCGAGACCCAACGCCAGACCTGAACCATCATGCTCTGTTCTGATGAGGGATACTGCTGGCTGGTTGCCGCCTGGTACGCATCAGGGAGCTGCGTCCGTACCGATAGGTTCACCGTAGGCTGAGTGGAATTTGTTTTGATAGGTTTGTAAAAAACTAAACATATTATTCGTTTTGATCGTGCTATCTCGTCGAACATGATTTTTGGGCTGGATTGTATAAAGATCACTATTTTATGCAGATCTGAAGGTATTTAAAAAAAAAAGTTCAATGAACCAAATTCGGGTGATTTTGAAACCGCCTTTAGACAGAGGTATATCATAAATTAAATAAAATGTGAAAAAACGGATTTTTCTAGTTTTCGCCATTTTTCAGCTTTAGCAAGCGGCACGTCAAAAATTTCAAAAAATATGAAATCTCGGAGTCCTGTCAATGAAACTTGACCAAACCAAAGCTTCAAACGTGTTTTTCTTGAAAGCCAAACTAATCACATGTCGAAGGCAACCCGGAGCAATAAAATCGGTTAAATCACCGCTGATTTTTTTTTTAAATGTGGTTTTCGCTAAAATCGACGAAAAAAGCAATTTATCGAAGAGCTAGTACATTTAGTTCGTCGTTTGTAGTTTTGCCGAATGGAAAGGGGATTTCGCCGGAGGAGGCATTTCGCCGATGGACGCTACGCCGATTTTTAGTTTTATCTTGAAAAATCTTTTGAGCAATTCCATGTCGAATACGGAATCGGTTGTACCCGACCCTCTCCGATTTCAATGAAACTTTGTAGACATATTATCCTACGCTTATATAAGCCATTTTTGTGTATATGGAGCCAGTTTCACTCGATAATGACATTTGAGAAGGGCGTAAGTGTTTTCAATATTTTTGTATTTCGTAATTTAAATATTGCCGTATCTCGAAGCCGTTGCATCGTAACAAAAAGTGGTCAAAGACAAACTTATAGGAAATTTGACGGGCTTTCCGAAAAAAATACACTGAAAGAAAAAAAACACGCCACTTTTATGAGATTTTTTGATTTTTAAGTTTAAATGTCATGATTTTTTTTCGTTCAAAATTTTCGCAAAAATAGCCTAAGATGTTACAAAAAGACTCACAAAAAATGCAAGATGGAGCAACTCACCTAAAAAAATACAATAGTCATTTACTGAAACTGTTTTTTTTTTTTTCAAAAGTGCTCTAAACATCACAATTTTCAAAAACCAAACACGAGAGTCAATTCTCCAGACAATTTTACATAAAAGTCTCTATATTGGCAATTGTCCTAAGTCCAATACTTGTGAAGTTACAGCGGTTTTAAAAATAAAACCTGATTTTTCAGTCTCGAAAATATTTTTAAGCTCATCCAATTTCCCATAAAATTGTCTTTGACCACATTTCAAAATAACTCGTTTTTTATGATTCAAGCTAATTTACTCTCCAGGTACTACACTGAAAAAATATTATGTTTTCAGTTATGAGCAATGTAATTAGCTTAAATCTGTAAGTCCATACATCCAATCGAAATGTGGTAAAAGACAAACTTATGGGAAATTGGACGAGCTTTCCGGTAAAAATGTTTTCGAGACTGAAAAATCAAGGCTGTCATATAGAAATTGTCAAAAACCATCAAAAACCATTTTTTTTCAGCATTTTAATTTTTAAAACCGCTGAAACTTCACAACGATTGGACTTAGGAAAAATGGTCAAAATGGAGACTTTTATGTAAAATTGTCTGTGAAATCGACTCTCGTGTTCATATTTTGAAAATTTTGATGTTTAGAAAAAATAACAGCTTCAATAAATGATTTTTGTATTTTTTAGGTGAGTTGCTCCATCCTGCATTTTTCGTCAGTCTTTTTGTAATATCTCAGGCTATTTCAAAAAAAAAATTGAACGAAAGAAATCGTGGGCTCACCTTCAAATTTGACTTTTAATTTTAAAAATAAAAAAATCTCATGGAAGTAGCGTGTTTTTCTCATTCAGTAAATTTTTTTTTTCGGAAAGCTCGTCTAATTTCCTACAAGTTTGTCTCTGACCACTTTACGCCACTTACGCCCTTCCCAAATGTCATTATCGAGTGAAACTGGCTCCATATACACAAAAATGTCTTATATAAGCGTAGGATAACATGTCTACAAAGTTTCATTGAAATCGGAGAGGGTCGAGATAAAAGTAGCTAAAAAATTCCTGTTTTGGGCTGGAATTGCTCTTGCAAAACCTAATGTTTATTTCTGGATGAACTTTGTTTTTCGAAATATTAGAACTGCTTTTTCTTAAAAGTCATCCAAAACTCACGAAAGCTTTTTTCGAATTTTTTTTCTTGAAACTGGCCGTGTTAAGATGAATGCCACACCCAACAGAAAAAAAACAGTCTCGAAAAATTGTGTTATCACATCTAAATAATTTTTAGAAATTTTCTTGCAGGAATAAATTCATAAACTGCAGTTTTATCTTGAAATTCCTATGATTTTGCAAAGAATTTGCATTTGCATGCAGATTATTATTTGTATTATTTTGCAAAGAATTTCTAGTCATTAATTAATAATCTACATAGTAAAAAATACTTGGAAGGTGTAAAATTGTATGGTCTTTCATGACAAAAAATTATGTCAATTTAGACTGTCCAAGTGATAAATTCAAACATTTTTAGAGGTGAACCAACTCATTTTTTCATGACACTAAAGATGTATTAATTTCCAGATGTAATATTACCATAATTTATTTACTGTGTTCCAATGTTTGAAAAAAAAAGAAAAAACTGGCAGGTTTTGTTTTCTAAAACTCTTTTAAACATTGATTTCTAATAAACTGCTAATGTTTGAAACAAACAAAATTTAATAGAAATATATGAAAGTTCATCTTTAAAAAATAAAAAATAGAAACTGCCATTTTTAAATCAATGCAAAAAATGTAATTTTTTGAGAAAAATATTTCAGAAAAACCAAATTTTAAAAGAGGTATTTAAAGGCAGCTACTAATGCTCAAATAATGCTCAAATAACGCAAAAACAACCATAAATAAACTAATAAAAATTATCTCTTTTCAAAAGTTAAAGAAATGCTCATGTGACTGCTCAGGATAAAATAGTGTTGAAATAAAGTTTTTTGTTCAAAAAGTACTACTTTTACTAGTGAAATAGCGAGATAATGTCCAAATAAAGATCTTGAAAATAATAGGGTCGACAGAAAAGCTGCATTTGGCATGATATTGACAAATAATCACAAAAGTGTTCGAATTTGTGGGTGTTCCGAATATGTGGGATAACTGTATCATGAATCATATATTTTAAACAAAATGAATCAACTATATTTTTGAGTAGTGTTCCAATTAAAATTCAGTAATTAATAAACTGCCCCTGATCACATAAATGTCCCATACATGCATTTTCATCTCTTTTGAGTTATTGATGCAGTTTGGTTCAAAATCGTGTGCTCTTTCAGAAAAGCCTACAACATCCAGTACATTGTTCTAGAAATCATGAGGAAATCCAGTTTTTTCGCGAAAACTTAACACGTAGGCTTATGTGTGGGACAAACTTCAAATGTGATTTACTCAGCTTGCTGTTTTTTAATATGGGACAATTATTTGAACATGGGCAGTAAACTAAATTTATACAGTAAAATCAGGCAAATTGTTCAAAAAATCCGATACTGATGTTCAAAACTCGATCAAAACTCATATTTAGTGTAAAAAACATGAATTTTTTTGCGCATAAAAATAATTATTTTTATGATCGTTTTTGTAACTATAGTTAACAACAAACTTTAAAAACATATTTAATTATGTTGAAAACTACACATATTACACATTCATTAAAAAAAAAGTTTTTGAAAGTCCATTCCAATGTGAAAATTTTACAACCCTATCAAAAGTTAAGAGCAGCTTAATATTAAGTATGCACTTTTGAGGTAAGAACTGGTAAAATTTATGTGAACTTGGAAAAAAATAAATATTACAATCAACTCGTGCTTGCCATGTAATTAGGGCACATAACTTTTGTAGACAAGAGTGTGTCCCTTTCACACCTTATGTAAACTGTCATTTGAGGGAAAGGGATACACTATTGTTTACAAAAGTTATGTGCCCTTTTGGAATGTTAGGCTCCACTTGTTTGAATTATTGTCTCCTACTTTTACTTGTTTAAACAAGTGCCATCAGTTTTGGAGAGCAATAGTCTGGATTTGGAATTTAATTAGCGATGAATACAACAAGTGAAATCAAGCTTTCCTATGGAATCTGGATTTACCGCATTCGTTAATAGAATTAAAAGCTTAGTTTATTTTGTGTTTAATTTTATGAATGAAAAAATCATACTAGTTTTTGCCAATTTTTTGTGGGTAAAATTTCAATAAATTGAACTAATTAATTTTTATTTTTTCTTGGATAGCCACATGCCAACTTACGGTACCCCTTCCTTTCTGCACTACAGAATTGCACCACACCGAGAAGCAAGCGAACAGCAGCAGTGTGCTGGAGCACCCGGAATTCCAGAAGGTGCCATATGGCTGTCATGAGCATCATCTATTTGAATGTAAATTTTATACCCCCTTTTACTATGTGTACGCAGCCGGACTAAAGCAACGGTCGAAGCTACTGCTGCTAGTGAAAATCAGTTCCAGCACTATTTTGTACTGCCGGGGATATGGAGATGTTGTACTAGTTTGAAAATATTTACGAATTAATTTCACCTATATAGACGCGCCCGGACTAGATTTCGATGGAAAGCTTACGGGCAGATCCATAATTACTGTACGTTGAGCACGGCTAAACAGAATTGATTAAGCCTTCGCTGGTATCGAAATAATATTGAATTTCTGCTCTGAAGGCCCGAAATCTAATTTCAGGTTTGATAATTCCTGTATGCTAGAAAATTTTAAGACCACAAAGAAATAAATGCCAACACACCCTATTAAAGTTTAGATCGACTCTTGAATCAACGAGATGGCATTGTTCCATACCAAGTTTCGTCAGATTGATCCCCCAGGGCAATAATGGGGAAGCACTGCTGCACGGGGAAAAAAGAGTTCCCAAAATCGTGAACAAGCGTTCATGAAAATGGGAACCACGAACAAAGTGTTCAAATTTCATGGTACGTTTTTCAAAATCGTACCAAGGGATTTGAACACTTTGTTCGAGGCTCCCATTTTCATGAATGCTTGTTCACAATTTAGGGAACTCTTTTTTCTCCGTGTGCTAGGAGGTCAATTACCGAAAACGAGCACGCACTCGTCAGCTGGGTCAAGGAACGTTCTTCAGCTTTGGAGGAAGGACCTTCGCAGAAATCCGGACGGTCGATACTCCATCACAGGCCTTTCATCTGTTGTGGTAGGTGTTGTATGTAAATATTTGCCGTGTAGGGTGTATCACTTGGTTGTTGGCAACACTGTTTGTATGTATTTTGACAGTGTTGAAGGGTGATACTAAAGATTTGGGAAGAAGGAAGTTAAATTCAAATGGATCTTGTACTTTCTTTATACAGGCTTCCAAAGGTTAAACACGACCATCAAGAACTACTTCATTCATTGTTTCCGCAATCCAGTCGACCGCGCTGGTAACCCTCCCGTACACTCCTGGATAGCCGGCCTCGGCACAACCTCTACCCCAGGACACCACTCCGACCAGGATGCCGTCACAAACCAACGGACCACCGGAATCTCCCTGCAAAAACGGTAATAGAAGAGCAACAATCAAACTCTAATGAATCGCCCAAAGGGCACCCCCACGACCCTACCTGACACGAGTCCTTGCCTCCTTCCTCAAAGCCCGCGCAGATCATACTGCCCCTAACACCTCCATACCCTGCGTACACCTTACTACACCGGTCCTGGTTGTACAACGGAACCGTCGCCGCCCGTAGATCGAGCGATGACTCACTTGCGTTTTTCGTATTACCCCAGCCGGAAACCCGGCACAGTGTTCCGTCCTCGAACGTAGTCTCCGGCGCCGGCAGAGCTACCGGTTGAACCGCCTCACCCAGCTGTAGTGGCCCGGCCAGTTGCAACAGCGAAAAGTCGTAGTCGTTCCACGAGTTCTCCTTCGGATGGAAGTAGATGTCCCGGACCGTGACCAGGACGCCACCGTCGCGAACGTTCGTGGAACCGGCGCGGATCTTCAACGTCGTGGCGTTGGCTATACTTCTGAAAATGAGAGATCAACCATAACTTCAAAACTTCTAAACGTCCGAAAACAACTCTCACTTAGTACAATGGGCCGCCGTCAAGATCCAGTGTTCGTTGAGTACGGAACCGCCGCAAAAGTGACGAAGATTCCGCTGCAGGGACACCTGGTACGGGTACTCGGTGATGTTGACGGGTTGGCCGCCAACGATACGATCGCCGAACTGGCCCGGTTTGGCCCTGGAAGTTTCCGCAGCGCTGGAGCAAGCCATCGCAAGAACTATGACTAAGAACATCGTGTGAGGTGCGAGCGAAGCGATTAGAAAGACTGACTACGGCTGAGTTGAAGTTTTGCGTTTGAGGTGCAAGGTTTTATGGCGGCCCGTGAACAGCGGGAACTTGAACTACGATAATAAATTAGGTTAATGCTTAGTGCTTTGGTGGAATTCCACTGCGTTGGAATGGCATGGATATTGCTTGATTTAGTTGCAATGTTTTCTCAATTTATCATTATTTAGAAACCAATCTTCTGAGCACATCAATCAGCCCAACCGAAGATTTTTAAACTAAAAACTGAAACATATTCATTTTACAAGACATAAAAGAGATTTTCAAAACATTTCCTATAGCTTCGCAAAAAATGGCTCGAAGGCAAAAGGCCACACACAATTTTTATGCAAATTTAATAATAAATCTCTTCCCCTTTACCGACCATCACAGCGCAGAGAAACGAACTAGCCATGGAAGGAACATGGATGTAAAAAAATCCGAAGCTTCCGCCTGATGCTACTACAACTTCCATCAGAACTCGCCGCCTCCGGGACTGTTGAAGAAGCTCAACAAGCATTTTATTCCGTTCCTCACCCCCTTCCTCTTGCTCATTTCGCTCATATGTCACCATTTGAAGGGAAGGGAAATTTGCGACACCAGGATAAAAACACAAGCGGCTGTCTCTGCCGGAAAACGGTTTTTCCATCATCGTCATCATCGTCGTCGTCGCTTCTCCGCAAAAGTGTCGATGTCCCCGTGGGCCAACGAGGACCATGATATGGGCAATATTTCACAATGGTTGCGGGTGGAAGAAAGGAACGACGGATGAGAATTGCTTCGGGGGTAATAAAATATGATAAAAATGAACAGAATGAATTTGGCATGCTAATTTGCGTCTGTCGTCTCATAAGCGAAATGATGTGATAAAAGAAAGGCTAGTGATTTGTGTTTTTTGTGTAAGATTTTTTTATTATTATTTATGTGGGATATTTTATAAAGTTGATTTAATTTTTTGATTCATTTGATTTATTTGCTTCAAACTTTAATTTTAATTTTCAGACTTTGTTATATTTTAATGGGTAAGGTATTGGAATGGTGAAAGATAAAGAATGAAAAGTCAAACCTAGACTAGAGTTTGAAAAAACCTTCAAACTAAATTACCGTAGCTTACAAAAGTTCTATTTGTTTCAGACATAACATAGGCCGATAGCAAGAAATCTATCGAGCTGAAAAATTGATTACGTCATTAGTCGATACCCATCCCCAACCTATCAGGATTCCCAGTGAGCATTAGGGTGTAATATGGTTGCATGGAAAAAAATAAAGTTGTCCAAATTTAGCTAGCACAGCAACTTTTTGGTTCCTTATAGGGTCCTTAACAACTCCCCAAAGTTTGGTAACGATTGGTTAAGTCCCCACTTTGCGCAAAGCTATTCAATTTTCCATACAAATTTGTATGAGAAAAATCATTTTTTTGAATTTTGATATTTAAAAAATCCACGTTTCACGCTATACCAAAACCGGATTCATATTCAGATGCTCTGGAATGTGCTCTACAACCTTTCCGAAGAGAGTATGGTGCTAACTTGCTCCTATGAAAAGATACAGCGTGTTCAAAACTCGTCTAAAACGTGTTTTTTGATCGAAAATATCGTTTTAGACGAGTTTTGAGGACGCTGTATCTTCTTTCAGGAGCAAGTTAGTACCATACTCTCTTCGGGAAAGTTGTAGAGCACATTCCAGAGCATCCAAATATGAATCCGGTTTTAGCACAGCGTGAAACTTGGATTTTTTAAATATCAAAATTAAAAAAAAAATTCCCATACAAATTTGTATGGAAAATTGAATCGCTTTGCGCAAAGTGAGGACTAAACCAATCGTTCCCAAACTTTGGGGAGTTGTTTAGGACCCCAAAAGGAACTAATATAATGCTGTGCTGGAAAATCGATTTTGATATTACACCCTAGTGAGCATATTTACTCTTTGAAGTGATCTGACTTTGCCTAACCAGACATGAACCAGTAACCTCACGGTCACGGTTGATCGTTACACCCAAATGAAAAATATATCTCAAAATCAGCAACAGTGGATTTGCTGCAGAAAATGTCACATTTTATAACATTTTTTGCAGCAAGCCCGTAGATCATTTTTGCCCGCGTGTAAACATTTCAGCGATCTGCAGTTCTCACCAACATATATAATGCTGGCCCGTCCCCGAGCAACACTCCAGAGAGAAATATATGTTGGTGCTCTTTTACTCCACGGCGTCTTTTTCAGGGGGGTAGTATTTTTTTAGAAATAGCAAGAAAACTGTAATAAACATATGAAAGTGTGGAACATCCCCGTTCATTTGCGGGGCGAACGAAAATCTTTGGTCGGGAAAAATCAAAGTTATCCTCATTTGAAATTTTTGTACTTTTTTCCTATGGGGCGAAATTTCGTCTATTTCACTTTAGTATTGTTATAAGTGTACATAGACATGATTTATGGTTCAATTCATATCATTTCTTATGGGAAATGATGCAAGGAACTTTTTTCCTGAAGCACGCAAAGTAATTGAAAATAAGGGAAAAAAGTTATAAAGGTTTTATTGGAAATTTGGGAGATTTTCTGATAAAATTGCACACCCCTTTCCCAAAAACCGCAATGTTTTTGATATTCATATCATTATTTTGATGATTTTTTTTTAGAAATGTTTCTGGGCCCATTGAGTATACAAATCACTACAGAAAAGTGTAATTGGTTGGGTTTATGCTCAACTGTAAGTAACTTTTATGAATTTTGGATTTCAACCGAATCAACATATTTTTGTTTGTTTTTGTTATAAAATGTACCGTTTCCATTAGATTTTCACATTTGTATTAGTCTTATTAAACCTCACAAGAGATCTCGTACTTATATTGAGGTCAGGTGATAATATTGTAAATCAAAATCAAATCAAACCATCCACATTAACGACCCCCGGGTCTTTTGTGGTCTCTATTGCAAGTTTCTGCTCGAACCTAGGAGTCCGAAGGCTTGAATGGGGAGAGCACCCATACCTCTTTCTACTCCAAGGAACCTTCCACCTCAGTGTTTGAAGGTCCAAAGGTTGTCATTTGGATTGCGAGTCCAACCGCCGCCAGCGATTCCACCGGAATAGGCTTGGTTTGGTGTGTTGTTTGTACACCTGGAATGACTTAACGGCCTAACAACCAAGGCCGGGACCGACATTTTACTTCCTCATCCGATGGAAAGTTGGAGCAGATGGGAATCGAACCCAGAATCATCCGCTTACAAAGCGGACTGCGTAACCATTCGGCCACGCACTGCCACTGTAAATAAAAAGATCAATTATTTGTGTGTGTTTTTAGCAAAACAATTTAATTGTTGTATTGTTCGTTGTTTCAAATTTTAATGCCATACTTGTTTAGTATGTTAAGCTCAATTATTTGAGATAAAATTATTAGATTTACATATATTTAAACTTTTTAATGATTTTTACGCAATATTTATGTTATTACCAATAATTGCAAGTTCAACTCTGTAGTTTCAATACAAATAATATAGCCCAAATGGAAACACAAATTAACAAAAGGCATAGCAATAGAAACCCTGAAATTGTATTTACACTGCATGTCTCAATTAAATAAAAAAATATCATGTGGACCATGTACTCACAAAAAAAGTGAGATTTTAATGTAAACGGTACATTTTATAACCAAAACACACAAAAATATGTTGATTCGGATGAAATCCAAAATTCATAAATTGAGCAAAACCCCAACCAATTACACTTTTCTGTAGTGATTTATATACTCAATGGGCCCAGAAACATTTCTCAAAAATGAATTAATCAAAATAATGATCTGAATATCAAAAACATTGCGGTTTTTGGGAAAGGGGTGTGCAATTTTATCAGAAAATCTCCCAAATTTCCAATAAAACCTTTATAACTTTTTTCCCTAATTTTCAATCACTTTGAGTGCTTCAGGAAAAATGTTTCTTGCATCATTTCCCATAAGAAATTATATGATCTGAACCATAAATCATGGCCATGTAGACTTATAACAATACTAAATTGAAATAGACGAAATTTCGCCCCATAGGAAAAAAGTTCAAAAACTTCAAATGAGGATAACTTTGATTTTTCCCGACCAAAGATTTTCGTTCGCCCCGCAAATGAACGGGGATGTTCCACACTTTCATATGTATATGACAGTTTTCTTGCTATTTCTTAAAAAATACTACCCCCCTGAAAAAGACCCCGTGACTCACATTTTATCAAGCGTCCATGGCGCGGTGGTAGCGTGTCGGATCAATAACCAAGAAGTTGGTGGTTCAATCCTCGTTCTGTTAAGGGTTTTTGGTGAAATTCAACCAAAAAGCCGTCGGTAATGTCGATAATTGTCGGTAACGGGCAAACATATCATACCCCTATATCGCAAAAAAATGCATGAGGACAGTTTTCATGCAGATTCTGATATACTCTCATGCCGCCATGCATCACAATAATGCGACCACCGTTTGGGTGTAGTGTTCTTTTTTACACAACTTCGCCTAATTCTTGAATTCTTGAGACATGAAAAAATGATCGATGATTATAAAACTACGTGACATCATGATTTTTTTTTCAAATTAAAAAAAACAATAAACACACATGATTTCATGATATTTAACCATCTATTACTGGGCAACCAAGGGCACATTTTGGTCGCTGGTGTTTGCACAAGTAATACCAAAATTTGGTATTTTCATGCCATTTTTTAGTGCAGCAGTTGCAGTAAGTGAAAAGACAGAAATGATCCATATGAGCAACTCTCTACGAAATCGGCCGATTTCAACCATTTTTATTTTTTGTATATTTTTATTTGGCACAAACTTTGTGGGGGCCTTCCATATGACCAAATAAGCTATTTTGCATCATTGGTTCACCCATACAAGTCTCCATACAATTTTGGCTGCTGTCCATACAAAAATGTTATATAGCTATAACTTTTGAGTGAATTTTCTGATCAATTTGGTGCCTTAGGCAAAGTTGTAGATATGGTTGAGGACTATTGAGAAATAGGTACACAAAAACAAAATTTGCAGATTTTTTAATGAATTTTTTTTTTCGAAAAAACTCAATTTCCCAAAATACGTATTTTTTTATTTTCGAGATTTTTTGATATATTTTAGAGGAGAAAAACCAACTTTTGAGCCACACGGAGAAAAAAGAGTTCCCAAAATCGTGAACAAGCGTTCATGAAAATGGGAACCACGAACAAAGTGTTCAAATGCCGTGGTACGTTTTTTGTTACGATTGGATTAAAGCATGGAACTGAATTGGTAACATGAGTGATGAACCTACAATCTTCTAAATTCTTCTAGAAGATATTGCATCCAGGGTTGCCAAGACACAATTTAAAAAATAATCTGACCGGGTGTCAATAAAAAAATTAGACCAATCTGGAAAGCATAAATGCACTAATGAATGTTGGGGAAAGGGAAAAAGGTGACATTTTGTTTGCAAAATATATGGAATATCACCAGCTTGAATCTATCCTTGTATTTTGTGTCTAATTTGTCTTATATATCTATAACTATATATCTATTTAAAACAGAACTGAAATTTGGGATTGACACGTTTAATTTCATCAAAAAATAATTTAATTCAAAAATCTAGCATTAAAAGATTTATCTGAAAACTTTGCAACGCTGATCATATTTTGATAAATTTTTATTTAGCGGAATACTATTCTATTGAAAAAATAAATATTCAGCTTTCTACCAAAAAATAATTTTCTTATAATTACGCGAATAGATTGTACTTCTTACGCTACAAAAACAGCCAAATCAAATTTGCAAATTAGCTTACATAATCTTCAAAATTATGAACCTTTCCAGAAGTAGATTTCCAGCAGCAAAACAGCAATTTGAATTTCATATCATTACACCTACATTGTACCCAACTCGCGAAACCCTCTTTAGCCTCCTCAGAAGAAAAACAGCAGGAAAAAGTGCCACCCCAAAGTGTTTCGAGAGCCTTTTCCCGCTAAAGTGGCGCTCCACCTGACTCCATACTAGCGAATCTTGTCAAACGAGCCAGTAGCCTTCTGTCATGTGTTGTGTCCTCTTCCCACGGCCAAAAGTTGCATAAATTTAGCACTCTCATAATTTATTATTCATACAAATTTTCCCCACTCTCAGTCAGCTGAGTCAAGAGGGGTGGTGGGGTTGGGGAGCAAAGTTCATCCTCTCGTGGTGGAAGTTTCATTTTTTTCCATGCCCAGAAATAGCACGTGCTCCCACGTGGAGGCACATGAAAATTGTATTTTTATTCGGTGTAAATTTTATTACCCATAATGACACACCGTAAGCTTTAAAGTGGAGGCACTTACAATTAAAAGCGTATTATTTCCGTTCTTTGCCCCTCAGGGTAAAGTGGAGAAATAACAAGCAAAAAAGTGGTTTTATTCGCTTGTTTAATTCATTCTTTTTTTTCGACGATGGATTTTCTCCCCAAAACACACATACACGTATGTGTGCATTTTGTTAAATTGTGGCCAAAAAGGTTGAAGGGAGAAATAAAAACGAGGGCTAGTTTTGCCGGGGCACGTAAATCAATTTATTTCTCGTCCAGAGACTGACTTTTTTTGCTGCTGCTGGTACTGGGCTGACTGACTGAATGAACAAACAGATGAATGGGAGCAGGGAAGCCAACACCAGCATCACAAGGGGGACGAAAGTGAAAATTCAAAAAGTGAAAATTTTAAAACAATTATCTCCTATGAAACATTTTACACATGCTGGGCTTTTTTTATCGCGTCACGCCATGGAGTCGGAGGTGGTGAAACTCAGTCTCATGTGTGTTGCAATTCTGATGGGGTGCAAAAGGTTGCAGTGGGGGTGATCGAAAAAATATTGTTGGCATTTTTGATAGAATTATATAACAATTCCTCACGAAAATAGCACGGCCGAAAACAAAAGTGCTCGGTTCGGGCTCAAAATTGTACTGGCCGAAAAAAACAGACCCGTATTTTTTTTGTTTTCCATTAGGGTGACCTACGCCTTGTTAGGGTGGTTCAAAAAATTTCCACTATCGTCGATTTTCGCAAAACCCACATTTAAAACCGGCGTCTTGATCGCAAATTAATGGTGATTAATTGGCTTTTCAATGGAAAATTAGTTGAAGTATCAAAAGTCTAAACTAACATTTGAAAAAATCGTTACAAAGAGCTTATATCTGAAAATATTTTTATCGGATTCTTTGGGAAATTTTAAGAAACATAATTAAATATAGGAAAAAATTAATTGACTGAATTTCGAGACATGATTTTTTGTAAAATGTATGAGTCATTAAAAAAAACATGAGGACATTAAAGTTTTAATTAAATACGTAGTTTATTGCCGTTTTCGTCATTTTCCCGTTTATGCGCGCGGCGGATCGAAAAACACAGATTTTTTTTAAATCAAATCTCGAAATCTTGTTAAGGGTTCGTTCAAAAGTTACGTCCATAAAAGGATGAGGGAGGGAGGGGGAGGGGTCTTCAATTTATGACAGCCCATGTTAAAGGTATAGGAAAAGTGTGTGAGAGGGGGGTTCTGAAATCCCGAAAATCTCCGGACGTAATATTTGAACAACCCATAATGAACTCCACAATTTTTTTAGTATGTTACGTTAAGTTTTCGAGGAATCCGATAAAAATATTTGTAGGCATAGGCGCTCTGGTCCAAAAAAAAGCTTTGACTAGTCAAAATAGCATTTTATAGTTTATATGTCTTTTTCAAATGTTAGGCTAGATTTTTGAAACTTCAAACTATTTTTCATTCAAAAGCCAACTAATCTCCTTTAATTTGCGTCCAAGACAGCAGAAAAAAAATCATTCGTTGTCCAGAAGGAGGTCCAATAAACCAAATTTCCAGTTTTTGCTTTTTGGGTGTTTTTTAAACCGCCTTGAGTCAAGGGTAATGAAAAACACCCAAAAAGAAAAAAAACTGAAAATTAGGTTTATTGGACCTTTTAAAAAAAACTCCAGATTTGATAGTCGAGTTTAACCATGACCCCCTAAACTACGCAAAATGGTTTAGATTTTTTCAATCCAATATGGTGGCCATAATGGTGGTAATGAAATATTGAAAAAAAAATGCATTTTGTTATATAATAGGCAATTAACTATTTAAAAAATGACTAATTTAAGATCGCAAAACTCGAGTTTGAGTTTGATCAAGGAAATAAAAAATACGATATTTTTTTGTGATTTCATTATGGGACCATCCATAAACCACGTGGACACTTTGGGGGAGGGGGGGGGTATGGCGAATGTTCACGATCCATACAAAAATGTTTTTTTTTATGGACAATTGTCCACGAGAGGGGGGGGGGGGGGGGAACAGGTTCCCAACGTGACGACTTTGACCAATTTCACCTCTTTTTTAAATTACTGATATGAAATAAAAAGTGGAATAAACGTACCAACTTTTGAGCTACAGTGCATGACGGAAGGACGAATGGTTTTGTCTAGTTATAAAATTAAAAATAAGATAATTTTTACAAAAAAATAATTTGAAATCATTTTTTAAGAAAAAAAAATAATTTTAATTAATAAGAACTGTTATTTGCACCGATTTTGAGTTCTAATCATTTTGCGAAAAAAATATTTGCGCTACTGTGCATCGCAAATTCACTGAGATTTAAATGATTTTTGAATAAACCCGAACAAAAAAATGATTTTAAGCTTAGTGGAATGCACAGCATATTGCACTTGAATTCCTATTGAAATTTTGAAGTTTAATTAAAATAAATATTGCTTTTTGCTCCCTGATTTTTCTAAGCAACTCTAAGCTTTGACAAATAATTGAGGCTCTGGTGAAGGTCAAAGATTGGAAGAAGGGATGACAAATTAAAAAAAAAATCTTACTTTTGCCCTTATTTTCCAAATTTTGAAACAAAAGGTATCGCAAAATTCTAAGCAAAATGGAGAAATTGTGGAAGGGGGTAGTAGACAACCAAATGTGAATTGTCCTATAAAAACGTAATTTTAAACGGCGATAACAATTCAAAATTGCCTTTATCGTATTATTTAAAGAAGTATTAAGAGAATTATCTCAGCCATTTGGTAGCGTTATATCAGAGTTGGACGAGGATAGAATTTTTATAATTGTTCAATTGAATAAAAACGTAATTCTACATTAAACCCCATAAGTGATTTTGGGACCACTTTAGTGCCTTTGGAGACAAACAAAAAAACCACGTGGATAATTTTTGAAAATTGCAGAACCTCCCCTCCCCTAGGGACCCTAAATAGGGAGACTGAATCAAAAAAAAATCAAACCATCCACATTAACGACCCCCGGGTCTTTTGTGGTCTCTATTGCAAGTTTCTGCTCGAACCTAGGAGTCCGAAGGCTTGAAGGGGAGAGCACCCAAACCTCTTTTTACTCCAAGGGACCTTCCACCCCAGTGTTTGAACTAACGACCTTTGGATTGCGAGTCCAACCGCCGCCAGCGATTCCACCGGAGTAGGCTTGGTTTGATGTGTTTGTACTTATGGCATGGAGACGACTCCTACACCTGGAATGACTTAACGGCTTAACAACCAAGGCCGGGACCGACATTTTACTTCCTCATCCGATGGAAGGTTGCAGCAGATGGGAATCGAACCCAGAATCATCCGCTTACAAAGCGGACAGCATAACCATTCGGCCACGCACTGCCACAAATAGGGAGACTGGCTGAAGTGAATTTGACGTATGGGTCATTCCATCTGAAGCGGAACAGCACTTGAAAATTACCATCTCCGATTCTGCCCAAATTTGGCAGAGCTGTTGAGACTATCAAAACATGCAAAAATCCCGAATTTCATCCAAATCGGACCACCCCCTCCATTTTTGTACCCTCCCAAAAAATCGACTTTTTGGCGATTTTTGAGCGAAACCCCTATCTTCAAACGACGATAACTCAGGAACCGCAAATCTTAGAGGGTCGGTCTTAGACTCAATTTTGAAAATGGCTTTAAATGGCCGTATCTCAAAACAGCCCTATTTATTTTTTGAATTTCGCCTCATCATCGTATTCCCCGTCCGATTTTACATAAGAATCACTTATCGACAGAAAGGAATATGTTTCGTTCCAGAGATATCGAATTTTAAAGTTTTGAGTATTCGAGATTACCTAAATTAGCTACACTCGCTGCCTCTGCTAGAAGCACTCGGGCGCGCTGATGAATAATTACTACCTGGTATTCTGTAAGATGAATCATTTTTATAATTTTATACGATTTTGAGATAATCAATACCTTGAACAATCTATTTTTTGTTTAAGGAATATTTATTGGGTAATTTTCAATGCACTTTTTTTCATGATCACAGTGTCATTGAATCATATTAAGTAAAATTTGAACTTTGAATATTTATTTGCAAATGCTACAGAGTTTTTACATTACAATTATCAAAAAAATATCATTTTTCTTTTATATTTTTATATTTTTCTTAATTCCTCATTTTTCCCACTTTATCAAATTATTTGAAGTGAGAACAAATGTAGAGCTGGATGTGGTAGATGAAATAACCCTCATGGGGTCTAGAGCTATTGCCATGTGCGGTAGCGAAATAGTGCCATTCAGCAAAAACCCCATAATATCTGCCTTACGGTTTAAAATTCGATATCTCTGGAACGAAACATATTCCTTTCTGTCGATAATTGATTCTTATGTAAAATTGGACGGGGAATACGATGGTGAGGTCAAATTCAAAAAATAAATAGGGCTGTTTTGAGATACGGCCATTTCAAGTTTTCAATTGCGCAATACAGGTAGAAAACATATTTTATTCTAAATTTTGATCACAGAAATGGATTCTACGTCCAATTTCCTTCAAAATTGAGTCTAAGACCGACCCTCTAAGATGTGTGGTTCCTGAGTTATCGCCGTTTGAAGATAGGGGTTTCGCTCAAAAATCGCCAAAAAGTCGATTTTTTGGTAGGGTACAAAAATGGAGGGGGTGGTCCGATTTGGATGAAATTCGGGATTTTTGCATGTTTTGATAGTCTCAACAGCTCTGCCAAATTTGAGCAGAATCGGAGATGGTAATTTTCAAATTTGCATTTTTTCTTGCACACTTCAGGTGGAATGACCCGTATACAAACGAAAAAATTAAAAAAAGTGTTTTTTTTGCAAATCAAGTTTCAGTGGCAGAAAATGATATTAAAAAACACCCATTCTTTTTTTACCGTGTATCATTTTTTTCAATGTGGTCCTTATCCATACCTACAACATTGCCGAAGACAACAAATCGATCAAAAAATTCCTTCAAAAGATACAGATTTTTGAATTTTCATGTATCATTTTTGTATTAACAGCTGCCAAATTTGTATAGAAAATTATATGGACAAACTTATGATGCAAAATGGCTTCTTTGGGCATACCAAACGCACCAAAAAAGTTTCAGCCGGATTAAAAAATACAAAAAAAAAATCGAATGACCAAAATCTCAGAGAATTGCTCATATGCCTGTTCTAAACCTAACACAATGTTTTTTTTACATAAGTTTCATAGCAATTTTCTTTGAGATTCATTTTTTTTTTGTTAAGCACCCCTACCGTCCGAACCATTTTCATGTTTCAGTTCACTGCAATGGTGCAAGTCCAAAAACCGGCGACGTGAGCGCTTGCCGTACCATACGATAAGTTTGGCCAGTTTTCCATCCTGTTGAATTTTGGGCAATTAAATTTTATGCTCGACCCCCCCACCCAACTTTGTCCCCACTCCTTCCCACAAAAACAATGAAGAGGGACCTCCCCACAGCA